>NC_051212.1:54918820-55023820 GCF_015220715.1 Pygocentrus nattereri
CAGACTCACCGCTTCGCCCTGTCCACTGAACGAACAAACAAACAAACAAACAAACACGGGGTGTTTCACAAAGGACCTCTCGGTTAAGTCAGACACACACTGTGATTTTAGCTCGTTTTTAAGCCCAAGTTGGTCGGCTGGATTCCACGACTGGGCTGAATTTCAGCCTTATCGGCCGTGCAGCGTGAGAGGAGAAACGACTGAGCAGTCGGACGATCGGATGGGTTTCTGACAGGTTCCGAAATTTCGGCTGCTTGTTTCCTTCTGGGCCGCCTCACAGGCCGATTTCTCAAAGTCAAACCCAAAACCAAACACAAGCAGCGCTCCTACACAGAGGCAAAGAAGTCCACATTTGCAGCACCAGCGTCCGTATATGACGACTTTGCGAGGTATAAATAAATTCAGTATTTGTTGTATCTGCGTTGAGCTGCCTGGAGACCACTTGTTCTTCAGCTTCAGCACAGTGTGGCAAAAGTCAGCAAAGCTGCTCTAGTGGTTGATAACTGGCTGAATTTGGCTTCTATACCAACACAGTTGGTGAATCTCAGGAGGCTATTTATTAGACAGCTGCTGCACTTCATGGGTCAAAGAGCCACAGTTTTAACATGTGGTGCACTAAGTAGGGAGTCGGAGGTTCAGCCAGTGTCTTGATCAGGACATCGGAGGAACGGCGAGTTGTTTTGAAGGAAACTGCTTTATTGTCGACGGCGACAGCACCTATTACACGTCACGTCAGCCGGACCGAGCGCGAGCATGTAAATCGCTGGCTTTGTCCGATGGACACGATGGACGATTCAAACACAGCACAGTGGACGCCTGGATTAGCTGGATAACTTGAAGGAATAAAAGAAGAGGAACATTCCTATTGGACGATCCTCAACTTCTGAATTTAGTCACATCGCCCACCTTTACCGATCACAGGTGTTTGCGTATGTGGATGCATCACGACTTTCAAACCAATAAACACAGAAATTCTGGTCCAAAATAACACGGGCTGGTCTTTATTCACATCACCTGTCTAATATAGTGCAAGGCCTATCACAGCATACTGTGTAACTGCAGTGTTCGGTCCAGCCCCGGTTAGTAAGGGTATAACGACTGACCGTACGGAGAGGGAAAGAACAACGTTCAGTGTACGGAAATCTGAACCTGTATCACGTGTTGATAATATAATGTGTGGTTTATGAATACCTACTGCAGCCTCATCAAAACAAACAGGCTTCAATCAGACAGGTGGACTTACCTTGTGTTCTGATCTTCCTCATCACTTTGCAGCAGGTCATCATTCAGCTCTTCATCGGACAGTTCTGAGGGATTCTGGAAGAGAAAAATATCACGACAACAAGAATTTCTCAACGGTCCACAGCTCAAATCTGGATTCAGGTTTAGAGTGAAGCTACGAGGCAAACTAGAACTAGAAACCACGGTCGCCGGACTCGGTTCTCTAGATACACTCCCAAAACAGCATTAAACTGTATCCAGGTCTTCGTTGAGGTGGCACAGACTTGTTGATGTAGTTTAGGCTACAGTATGACTTACTGTGAGCTATAAATATGAACAAAAGCCATTATGACAAGGTTTAAAGGAGTTAAAGTGAATAAAACATTGTGCACATTTTTTTTAAAAATATTTTACGCATTACATTTTCTGAGAACTCTGGCTGCAGACGAGGATAAGAGGAACTTTCTCTCCAGGTTAGAGTCAACTTAGCTGCTCTATGGTAACATCCAGTCATTTCAGCTCTTCTATTACGGTCACTTTGAGGTTGAATTTCCGAAGAACGTCGGATGTGCTCGCCATGTGATGTTCATGTATTCGCCATCGGGTTACTTGACAATCATCAACAATATTCAATACACATATCCGATTATATCACCCTATCGCCCAGGATGGTGCTTCATGTGTTCTTTAATGTAAAAAAAAAAATTATATATATATATATATATATATATATATATATATATATATATATATAAACAAACAAAAGGTTCTATGCGGAACAATAAACACAAAACTCTCTGCATGATTAAAGGGTTCTCTGCATCATGAAAGAGTACCTGGGATTGATGGAAACCGTGCGTGAATGTGCTATAGACGGTTACATATAGGATCTTTTTGAAAAGGGTTCTAAATAGCACCAAAAGAGTCCTTCAAGTTTGTCGAGCCCTTTTGGGTGCTATATAGATCCATTCACAGCACGTTCTCCATCAATCTGAAAAACATTTCATGATGCAAAGAACCCTCTGATCACGCAAAGGGTTCTTTGAGTGCATATAACCACTTTCTTTACTACCCTTGAAGCAGCATCTTTTAAAAAAGCGTACTTCACAATAACAGCACTTACTGTTGTCCAGGGCAGCTCTAGTGGGGCAAAAACATGTAGAAGTGTTCCACCCGTTCTACTGCTCATGTTTTTTAGAGATTATATGGCTTTGTTTGATTATGGCCCATGGTTAAAAGAGCCAAAGCCATATTTGACCCTGTTGTGCCAAACCTACACAGACAATAAGAACCCAACATTTAATTTTGGCCGTGATTAAGCAGTGATACACTCTGGATTAAGACTTGCCCGGAGCAGTGGGCAGCCCAATCCACAGCGCCCAGGGAGCAGTTGGGGGTTAGGTGTCTTGCTCAAGGACACCTCAGTCATGGACTGTCAGCTGAGGGGATCGAACCGGCGACCTTCCAGTCACAGGGCCGGTTCCTTAACCTTCAGCCCACGACTACCCCCACCCCCCCACCCCCCTTTTATATATAATCGATTACGATGACACAACCCGTGTGAAATTGATCCGGTTGAATCTCCACCTTCAGACACACTTTTACACCCCTAGTCATTTCTCACAGCACCAGGACGTCAAAGCAACAATGACGCAATACCTTCTTAGATGAAAGCCAGTCCTCCTCCAGCAAGTCACCTTCCAGATCGCTGTGAAGTGAGAAATTCAAAACGATATTTAAGACATTCGTTCAGCCACGTTCGCTTATGAATCTAGATCTTCAAAGACACTTCAAAGAAGCAAACCGGCACGAGTGACAGCTTAATAAGGTCCGACAACACAAACTGCCGATTGTGGTGAAGTGACCGGCTCACCTGTCCAGGTCATCGTCGTCTCCTCTTCGTCTTCTCGACCTCTCCGCTCCCGGCTTATCGTACTCAAACTCGTCATCTGGGGTGAGAAACAGGTTTCATATTAAAGAGAGTCAGATGTGGATCAGACACGTTAAGACCACGTGGAAGCTCTTCATGACCATCACTGACCCACTGGCCACTGTATCAGCTCCACTGACGTATAGATCCACAGTTACAGACTGTAGTCCATCTGTTTCTCTGATACTCTGTTACCCTGTTCTTCAGTGGGCCGGACCCCCATGGACCCTCACAGAGCAGGTACTATTTGGGTGGTGGATCATTCACAGCACTGCAGTGACACTGACGTGGTGGTGGTGTGTTAGTGTGTGTTGCGCTGGTCTGAGTGGATCAGACACAGCAGTGCTGCTGAAGAAGAACCAGCTTCTTCACTAAAGAACCCTTGAAGAAACGTGGTAGATGGTTCTATAGAGAACCTTTTGGGGGGGGGGGGGGGGGGGTTGTATTCTGACAATGTCAAGCTTGCAACAACAGCAGAACCCTTTCTGGTGCTTTACGGAAAAAAGACACTATATAGAACCACCACCACCACATTGTCCATCAATCTGAAGAACCCCCTGGCAATGCAAAGCACTCTTCAATCGTGCAAAGTGTTCACGGTTCTATATAGAACCAGCCTCTTCACTAAAGAACCCTTGAAGAACCGTTTTAAGTGTGTAGATGGTTTTATGTGGAACCTTAATGAAAAGAGTTCTACTGTGATAATGCTAAGCTCATCACAACAGCAGAACCCACTTTGGTGATTCACAGAACCAATTTCAGTAAGATTTCATATGTAGAACCGCCTACAGTACAATCGCCGTAAGTCTGAAGAACCTTTTCATGATGCAAAGAACCCTTTAATCATGCAAAAGGGTTCTTGGAGTGTTCGACAGAGAACCAGTTTCTATACTAAAGAATAGAACCATTTTCAAAACGGTTCTACACGGAAGCACCTACAGCACATTTTCAATTAATACAAGGATCCCTTTTACAATGCCAAGAACCTGTTAATCATGTAAAGGGTTCTTTGATCGTTGAGGGTTCTATACAGAACCAAAAGACCTCTGAAGAACCGTCTATTCAGCGCATGCTGCCCTGCTGTGTATCCCAGCTCTCTTCAGTTCTGTGTGACGTGCTGCTGTTGTGTGTTCTGGGCCTAAAGAACAGCATTTGGTTCTAGTCTATTCAAGCAATCCTGAGGAACCACAAAGACCCCATGAGCTCCTGAGCGCTCCCCTGACTGGAACATCGATATTCAGCATTAACCCCGCAGACCAAATCGCTCGGGACGCCTTGGAAGGCTTCAGTTCGAGGCAGTGACCAAAGATCTGAACGTTATCGCGACCAGAACCTTCAGAACACGAGGAGCTGAAGAAACTGGACCCCCTTGGCAGCGTTAGCCTAGCCGGTTAGCATGCCAACGCCACATTTACTCGGGATAACGCTGAAAAATGAGGTCAAGAGACTGAAGTCGGCTTCCGGATCGAATTTTCCCGTTCCACCTTAAATACCAGTCAGCTACATCCGTTAACTGGTGCACCATTTAAGGTGGAACGGGACCATTTTTAAAAAGCTGATGAATTATAAAAGAAAACGACTCCAGCTTCGCAAAAACGTCCCTCTCCGACCCAAATTTGCACCAGCTACTGGGAAAAGTCGCTCATTTCACCGCACAAGCCGCAAAATCAGAACTTAACGGTCCATAAATGTGCAGATAGCCGGAGGTTAGCTCGCGGCTAACGCTAGCTCGGCTGGCGGTGAAGCGCTGCCGCCGCGTCTGCAGCGGTCATTTCGCCCGAGTCCAGTAAACTAAAGCTCAGTAAACTAAAGCTCAGTAAACGGGGAAACGACTAAACTCCTTCACCCCGATAAGAAAACTCGGTTTATCAGCGCCGGTTTCCCCGCTGGCCGCCTGTTAGCCAAGCCGGCGGGGCTGGGGGGCTGTACCTGGGCCGCTGGCTGCCATCAGCTCGGAGGGTCCGGTTTACTCGGTCTGGGCGGCCGCTGAGCGCATCGGAGACGGAGCACAGGGCGGCGGACGCGGCGCAGCGGGTCGGAACCGAGGCAGCGGAATATTAAAGACGACGTTTCGCGATTCAGAAGCTCAAAGGCGTCAAAAACGCAGGCAGAAAAACAGACAAACACACGGAGGCCGTGGAGCACTGCATTCTGGGAGGGGGAGGAGGAGGGCCGGGAGGAGGGGTGGAGTGGGGGGGAGGAGAAGGGAGGGGGGGGCAGTCGGAACACAAAACTGGAAACTGGACGGAAACAAGACGGAAAGCAAAGACCAAACAAGACTGAACAACTAACGAAACGAGACTGAAAATGATTCCTAAACCAAGACAGAAAATGATTCCTAAACGAGATAGAAAATGATTCCTAAACGAGATAGAAAATGATTCCTAAACGAGATAGAAAATGATTCCTAAACGAGACAGAAAATGATTCCTAAACGAGATAGAAAATGCACTTTTGTATGGCTCATTTTTTATTTTACAGTCTTTGATACTTAAAGTTAATATTTGTCCATTTTCTTCAAATTTGAACAGCCAAAACTGCCCAAAGCTACTTTTCACATTTGAACATTTACACGTCAAACCTGCTGATCGCAAATAAGTGAACAGAGATACACGTCTGCATATTTTAATACACAGTTTATTAGAGTTTAACACATTGGAAAAAATAAAACATAAAATTATTTCCCCGAATATGCAGAAGTGAGTCTCTTTAGAGGACGTCATGCTGCTGCTGCATAAAATATCTAATTACCCATAATCCACCTGTTTACCCCCGATTTGTATTCCAATGTTTTACACTAAAGCTGTTTGCTCTCCGTTATCGACCAGAGGACGATGGGTTCCCCTTCTGAGTCTTAGGCCCAGACCACTCAGCCCTACCCTCTGTCTTGCGCATTCACGTCTAGGGGTGGGTGTCCGGGTTCTTGTTGAGATAGAGGGGTGGGGTGAAGTGTTGGGGCTACATGACCCTCCAGACGGAGGTTTTTCAGAGACTCCGAACAGAGAGAGATGAGAAAAACCAGCAAGATGGAGCACAAGGCTTTCCACAAGGGTTAGGAGTGTTTATGGGAATTTCTGTCCGTTCTTCCAGAAGCGCATTTATGAGGTCAGACACTGATGTTGGGCG
The DNA here is from genome assembly GCF_015220715.1 of Pygocentrus nattereri. NCBI lineage: Eukaryota > Metazoa > Chordata > Actinopteri > Characiformes > Serrasalmidae > Pygocentrus > Pygocentrus nattereri. The sequence continues at coordinate 54,925,098 of NC_051212.1, forward strand.
AGAAGGCCTGGCTCACAGTCTCCGCTCTAATTCATCCCAAAGGTGTTCTATGGGGTTGAGGTCAGGACTCTGTGCAGGCCAGGCAAGTTCTTCCACACCAAAACAACCCCAAACCACACCAAACAATCCTGAAAACAACCCCACATCATGATCCCCCCTCCACCAAACGTTACACTCGGCACAATGCAGATGGAGAAGCGTGATTGGTCACTCCAGAGAACACGTCTCCACTGCTCTAGAGTCCAGTGGCGGCGCTTTACTCCACTGCATTCCACGTTTTGCATTGCGCTTGGTGATGTAAAGCTTCCTATCACTGAAGAATTAGGGGGGGTGATAATAAATAACTGCCCCCCTCTTTGAAAGCGTATGATCCCTAAATGTAACTAAAGCCCAGCAGTGAGGAGCTGAACTTTCCCCTCCTCTGCTGTCCCTGCAGACGGGCAGGGTCGCCTACAGAGCGGCGCTAGTAGCTGTTAATGAAGTGATGCTCTTTTATTAGAGGGGCTCATTTCAGAGGGAAGATCTCAACCACTGCCCTGTAGCTCAGGAACAAGGGGCAAAACTCGAAAACAAGGGGCAGGGGTAAAAAGAAGAAACAGGACTGGGCCTTGTTTCCTCTCAGTGTTTCTTCTTGTTGTATTGAGGGAGTTTTTCTTGCCACTTTCGCCATTGGCAACGCTCATGGGGGCTCAGACCTGGATTTTCTGTAAAGCCGCTCTGTGACAACAGCTGTTGGAAAAAGCACCATATAAATAAACTTTCCCTCGACTTGACTTGGTGACTTATTTACACTCAGAACATCAACAATGACATGGAATTTGACCAGAGATGTTTCAACTAATGCAAATGGCTGTGTAGCACTGGTCTTGGGGCAGGTGTCCACCGTGAGGTCAGTGGAGGGAATCCCCACCTGCAGCTTTAATAATCAGACTGTAGGAGCACAGAGGCATGAATGCCTGAGCTGAGGCTCACTGTTCGGTTAGGGGGCCTGCTATCTCAGAAAAGGGCCATAAATAGTGAAACAGTGATTTAGTTTCATAAAAAATGATATTTTATTAGACATTTCTGTCAGTCAGTAATACATGAACAGAGAGAAAAGAGAAGATATTCAGGAATGAACTCTGAATTCTGTTAACATCCACCAAAGAAATGACTGTGGAGACAAAAATGTATTTAAAATGACTATGGTCAGTTCTGGGTCACTTCAACTCATCCCAAAGGTACTGGATGGAGCTCCATCACTCCAGACAACACAGTTATACCAGTGTTTTCGAGTGAGGCTCAGTACTAACAGAGCCCATTTACATCAGTCTTGAAGCCACAGTGACACAAACAGCCTGTTTCATTGTATGTGGTAATGTAAAAATGAATTAGGAGTGTTTTTGCATGTAAACAAATTCTGAGAAGCTTTCTCATTATTTTCAGAAACTTTTCTATATATATATGTGTGTGTGTGTGTGTGTGTGTGTGTGTGTGTGTGTGTGTGTGTGTATAATTTCAAAATCATGAGAAAGCATCTGAAAATACCAATGTTTCTTGAAATAATGTGAAAGTTCCTCAAAATAATGACTGAGCTTCTCAAAATTATGAGACCGTATCTCAAAATAACGAGATAATATCTCAAAATAATGACTAGCATCTCAAAATAATGATAGTATCTCAAAATAATGACTAGCATCTCAAAATAACGATAGTATCTCAAAATAATGACTAGCACCTCAAAATAACGATAGTATCTCAAAATAATGACTAGCACCTCAAAATAACGATAGTATCTCAAAATAAGGACTAGCACCTCAAAATAACGATAGTATCTAAAAATAAGGACTAGCATCTCAAAATAACGATAGTATCTCAAAATAATGACTAGCACCTCAAAATAACGATAGTATCTCAAAATAACGATAGTATCTCAAAATAATGGCTAGCATCTCAAAATAACGACAGTATCTCAAAATAATGACTAGCATCTCAAAATAACAATAGTATCTCAAAATAATGACTAGCATCTCAAAATAACAATAGTATCTTAAAATAATGGCTAGCATCTCAAAATAACGATAGTATCTCAAAATAATGACTAGCATCTCAAAATAACGATAGTATCTCAAAATAATGACTAGCACCTCAAAATAACGATAGTATCTCAAAATGACTAGCACCTCAAAATAACGATAGTATCTCAAAATAAGGACTAGCACCTCAAAATAACGATAGTATCTCAAAATAAGGACTAGCATCTCAAAATAACGATAGTATCTCAAAATAATGACTAGCACCTCAAAATAACGATAGTATCTCAAAATAACGATAGTATCTCAAAATAATGGCTAGCATCTCAAAATAACGACAGTATCTCAAAATAATGACTAGCATCTCAAAATAACGAGATAGTATCTCAAAATAATGACTAGCATCTCAAAATAATAGTATCTCAAAATAATGACTAGCACCTCAAAATAACGAGATAGTATCTCAAAATAATGACTAGCATCTCAAAATAACGAGATAGTATCTCAAAATAATGACTAGCATCTCAAAATAACGAGATAGTATCTCAAAATAATGACTAGCATCTCAAAATAATAGTATCTCAAAATAATGACTAGCACCTCAAAATAACGAGATAGTATCTCAAAATAATGACTAGCATCTCAAAATAACGAGATAGTGTCTCCAAATAATGACTATGAATGTATATGGATGATTATTTTAAGTGACGTTGCCTGGTCTAAGACAGTTTATCAGTCTTAAGCTGGCTGACCGTTTCTTTGTCCTAGCCTCCTTCATCTCTAAAGGCTCTGAGGTAAACGAGAGCAATGGTGAAGTGAGGGGGAGTCACGTGGACCAGACTGGGGCTGAGAAACCGCCTCAAAGCCGAGTTCACGTTTAGTTTATGCGCATATTATGAGTTGCTTCGTCATAATTTCAGCATGAACTCGGTTTTGAGGCGACTTTGCGGTTTCATCATGGAAAACCAGGGCAGGCCGGCCAAGCTGCGCCCGTCCGAGTCGCCTTTATTGAGCCCTGCGAGTCCCGCGTTAACGCTGCCGAGCTAAACAAACACAAGCGCCATTGAAGATGAACTGGCTGACGAGCGTCCAGCTCCTCCGCGATAACTCAACTATCCTAAGCGTTTTAACGTGTTTAGCAGATCGCGAAGCCAAATGGGGCGACTAACAGTGTAAAAGCGGAGTATTAGTCGAGCCAAGTCCATTAAAATCAGAGATATTTCTCCTTTAGCTTGGCTCTTCTGCGAGTCGCCTTTTCTTTGTGCGTCAGGAGAGTCATTCACGGGGCTGGCGCTGGGTTTCTTTCCTGTGCTCTGATTGGCTGCCCGCGCCGATCCGCGCCACGCCATTGGCCCGCCGAGCTGTCGATCGGCTGCGCGCCGGGCTGTCGTGACCGCGCACAGGCAGACAGTGCACGTAAGAGTCTGTGTCTGGAGTCTGTCTGAAACTGATTAAAAAATTGGTGATGGGGTGATTTTTTCTTTTCTTTCCTCCTCTTTTCTTCCCCCACGGCCGGGGTCCTGGCCGTTAGCTGAGAAAGAAGCGACGGGAGGCTGAACGGAACTTTACATCCATCATCCATCCAAGACTTTGTGTTATTTTGTGAAAAAAAAAGAAAACAAAAACAAAACAGCATTGCATTGTAGAGCCTTGCAAAGTTTCATGCCATGTTGTTGACGCTTTTTTTCTCTCGTCAGAGTGCGTTAAAGCTCAGGTAAGGCGAGCCACGTGTCTTTATGTATGGTGCTATGATGAACTGCTTACTGAAGAGCATTATGAATATGATGCTGTATGTCTTCTATAAGTCATGTCTGTGTGCTGCTGGCTTGCATGCTTGCCTTTCAACACACTAGCACGCTTCACTTTTAGACTTGATGAACAGCAGTCCAGTCGACCCCCCCTCCTCCTCCTCCTCCTCCTCCTTCTTCTCCTTCTCTTCTCTGTCCACCTTTGTCCACGTGAAGCCTTGCAGGTGACTCACCTGTGCTCAGGTGAGCATGCATTATCACCATTCAGTCAGCCCACTGGAGCCCACTTCGCTGTATGAGGTCTCCTAAGTGCACTGACCTATAGAGATTTGCTTATATGTGATTTATTGATCAAACCGTTGATCTGGGCGACATCACAATCCCTATTATTATAATCTGTTATCTAATATATTATTATCTACTGTTATTATCGTGATAAATTACAGCCCAATATGTCACAGTATGCTTTCCTCACACTTCCTAACTGTGTGTTTATAATTGAAATAATTGTTTTTGATTTTATTTTTAAAATGTGGTCTTAACTCGTCAGATGTCACAAAAAAAATGGACATATCGTATATCATAAAAACCGCTCTGACGTATCGCGATATATCGTTTTGCCGTATCGCCCACCTATAATGAAAGCGGACAGCTTTTTTTTTAGAAACAAAAACTTAAAATATCTATATTTCTAAGCTTAGCGACTTCTTTATATGGCTAAGGCAGTAGTGCAGCTAGATAAGTTGTGGGAGCGCAACGTTTGCAGTGTTTATCAATTTTTTCTTTGTTTATTTTTTACTAATATGCACAAATATGCAAAAACAAATAAGTTATCGTAAAAAGTGGTCGTTGTGAGTAAAGCCTCCTAGTTTTCCAATTTCAGGCTAGCTTCACTCATTTCAGCAGTTGGTGGGTTTATAAACTACTGACACAGCGAATACCGTTACCAGTGTAAAGTTATATTCACAACTTAAAGGGCCCCTTAGGCCTAAAACTACGTTTATTTGTGTGTTAATATTCTGTAGCGCAGAATTTCATCCCTGGGCCTCGTTTGACCCACAGATTTGTCTCCTTTTTGTGTTTTTCGTCCATCAGTGTTCTCTCACCACAATACCCAGCATGCATTGCACGAATATGTACTACAACCATTGGAATGTGACATCCTAGCAGTCCACACTCGTGGATCCACCTTAAAGGTGTTATAGTTGCTCAAATGTTCCTCCCACCTTCAAGATGCATCGTCAGAGGGGGGTTTTCCAAGCCTTTAATCTGTAAACTCTCTACAGAAGTTTTGCACATTTTTTGGTGTGCCGGCTTGTGAAGTCACAGCCCAAGCGAAGACGTCTGGGTCGGCATTCATTCGAGGGGAATCCGATTGGTGCATCAGCATTTAGACTCCCGTGATTGACAGCTTTTAAAGGCCCGCCTCCTGTGCTCCATGCTGCCACATGCCCCTCATTATTATATTCCGAAGTGTGCAGCAGGGATTTGATCCAGCAGGGCGATTAGCGGCGAGATGGATACCCGCGCAAAACAGACATTGTTTAATATTCTTTAATGTAGTAGTGCATCGTTTGGATCCGGACGTCCAGGGAAAGTTTGCGTTTGAGCTGTCGTCCCACCAGTGCGGGCGCAGAGGGTCCCGTCACCCTGAAAACAAATGCATCATGAATAGAAATAAGCATAATCATCATTACGATAATAAATAATAGGTTTAAGCTTGAAAGTAAGGTTGAAGTATTCTCCATTCCATGCTGGTCTGGTGCTGGTTTAGCTGGTCACCCAGCATGGTCGTACTGGTTGACCAGCGTACCAGCACCCAAAACAACACAGGTTTTCCTAGCAGGGCGTGTGTCTTGGTATCGCGTATCACGAATCTTGGGCTCTGTGGGTCGGTGTGCCCGATAACATTGTACCATTAACTCGTGCGAGCACGCTAGCTCATTAGCATCACAGTGGCCTTTTTTAATGAAAGAAAGAGGCAAAGAAAAGTCCAGGCTTTCACGTAGCTCCGCATCGAGGCCTCCGAAAGCACACAGCCCGTCGTCCCATTCACAGATAGCGGGAAACGTCGGCATTCTTTGGCTTATAAGAGGATAAGACGTATCTGAGGCTCGTGAGCGCCCAAGCTTAAGGAATTAGCATGGCCTGCTAGGTGTTTGCTGCAAAAGTCAGACACATGCATGTGAAATGCTGACGTGCACGGAATAAACAGTGGAAGCGCAGGTGACCAGCGGCTGCTGGCGTTAGATAGCGTGAGCTGTGCTGCGTTCAGTGCCTTAACTAACGGCTCTGCAGTGCAGGGCTTCCACAGTGCGGCTGTTTCTGTGTGGTGGGTGAGGCGGCGCTGTCCGTGAGCGTTTTTCCGGAATCTGCTGGTTCACGGTTGTGTGTGTGTGTGTGTGTGTGTGTGTGTGTGTGCAGGGCTCTGTCGGAGACGCCTCGGCTCATCGTCACTGCCGTTTTGTGTAAACAGTCTAGTCATATGATGCGTCTCCGGCAGCAAAAACACGACGGCTGCTGCCTTCGCTTGCGGCTCAGCGGCAAACGGGCCTTTCTGGAAGCAGAATTTGGCTCCCGGTTTCACAGTTTGGGCATTTTTCAGCCCTTAAACGTGGACAGATGTGATATAAGGACACGCAGCTGTCGGAATAGGTTAACCTGGAGGGCACAAACTATAAAGCTCAAACATGACGGGAGATAAAATGTCTTCCAGCCATATTTGCGGCACATTAATGGCTTTGAGAGCTGCTAACGGAGGCCAGTGTTGGTTTACGGCCTTTTCGGCAAGTTAGCCGCTCCGAGACGCTTTAAAAGACTTAATAAAAACGAGTCTTTTCTGTCTGGAGATCTTTTATGTTTATGTGAACGCTAAAACATTTTCCCGTTTTAAAGATATGAATATATTAACGCGTCTTGCGGTTGTGAGACACTCCTTTAACTTGCAGGCTTGTAAACGTGATTTTCTTTTTTTTATTTTGTTTTTTAGAGCGCGCCGTTCCCACGTTCAGTCACATGCAAAAATGCAAAAGTTTGGGCACGCCCAGTCAAATGAGCAGTGAAAATCGCACTTCTGTACTTTTTAATTCACAGTTAATGCCTGTTTTAAATGTTTAACATATTAGGTGGAAAAGAATTTGGCATAAAATTTGAGCTGAGCAAAAGTGAAAAAATTTATTTTGCCGGTACGTTAAATAAATAGATAATTACGCACAAAAACTTGCAGAAAAATGCCACTTTTTTATGCCGCTTGATTTTTTTATGACATTTTTGAGCGCGGTTGGGAAAAAAAAAGTAGCCGAAAAGTTCGATTTCCGGTCCGTTTCCACTAAACAGGTCTTTTAAAACGAGTGAGTGAGATAAATAGTTGATTTCTTCAGCCGCAGATATGCGTAATATTGCAATATTGAAAGAATTCGCCAGTGAAATAGTCCATCCAGGGTTCTTTTAGTGGCAAGATCTTATATAAACTAGTTGCTGCTGGGAAAATGTGCTGCATGTTTCATTTGGTTACAACACGAGGTTTTTTCAGGCCGTTTTCTTTGGTTTGATCAGACCGTGACAGCGGCTTTCATTTCCCTCCATACTTCACACGAGGTCCTCTCTGCTGTCTAATGCTGCGTGTTATCTGCAGCCTGTCCCCGTCCACCTCTTACTTCATCTTCCAGCCCCGTGTTTGTGAGAGATTTCGGCAAAGTAGCATTCGCTGCCCGTAGCGTTTTGCATTTTTTGACAGTCTGTTTTTCAAAAATTCGGCAGATCCGCCTCATATTCCATAATCAACCTCTGACAGTGCGTGAATTATTTCTTCTTCTGTTTTCATTACTTTAGTATATATTTGTCTTGGAACGTTCACATGTGGTCAAATTTTGCGTGCGGAAAAAAATGACAGTTCACAGTATTTAATATTTAAAAATTTTACAAGCTGTGCTAAAAAATAGGCCAACAATAATAAAAAAATACATAAATTTATAACTTGATTCACCATCGTACAGCGTAACACCTCAAAGCTTATTATTTAGGTATTAACTTTAAATGTAAACTCTATTTCTGCATAATTAAGTGGTTGAGATGTAAGCAGACTCACAGAGCGGTTCTCTGTTCTAGATAAATTTACCGAGTCAGAGCCGTTCACAGTGGTGGTAATGGGAACCAGACGTCCCTCTAAAAGTTCCTACAGAAAGTTCCTACATGAGCTGGTTCTGAATTCACTGCCTGATGACTGAGACGCTGTTTTATGAGAGTTTAGAGAACTTCAACTCCATTCATGGTGGAGGGAGACATGCAGGGCGCTGTGCGGCAAAATAGTCCCCAAAGAAAACTCATTATTCCAGACTTTCCACTGTTTTCCATCATCAGCATTCCATATAAGCTCAGAAGACTCGTGTAGGTTCTCTGGAGGTTCTGGATGGTAAATAAAGTGTCTATATCTGTGTTGTAGTCATGGCGACGCCTGGTTCCCATCACCACCACTGAACCTTTTCGCACCAAACCCCTTTGTTTGCGTTTCCAGCACTGCAGAAATGCGTGATTGTTGAGTTAAAGAACGTCTCAGTGTAAATGTTAATGACTTTATTGTGCAGTGTTTCTGTCATCCAGCTGTGTTTTGTGACTCTCTCTCTCTCTCTCTCTCTCTCTCTCTCTCTCTCTCTCTCTCTATGTCTCTCGTTCACAGACGGCCTGGAGACTTTCTGGAGCCGCGGGGCTCCACAGGTCAACTTCGTCCGCAGACACTGACCGCAGTAAGTGTGAAAAGAGGTCTTTTCTGTCTCTCTGTCTCTCTTTTCCACCGTTTGTGCTGCCGTGGAGCCGAGGGGAGGGCACGGTGGGCATGCCGAGAGGCCTGCGGCCATGCGAGTTCGCAGTCCTGCCGTTTGGGCTCGAACATGCGCCGGAGAGGCTAGCGCTAGCCGAAGCTGCGCGCTAGCTCGCGCTGTCAGAGCTGACGTGTGAAAAGGAGCTGAGTCACTCCCGGCGCTCGCTCCCTATAGCATCCGCTTCCACATGATCTCTTCATTGAAACAAAGTGGGATCAGCCGGCTCGGCACGGGCAGGCCCTCGCAGACGTGGCGCGCTCCGGCCTCGCCAGCCGCTGTCCGACGGAAGCGTTCGGGAGGTGAATTGAAGCGGAAAGAGCCGCGATTCCCGTCTCTTCGGTGCCATTTTGTAAGAAGAGTAGGTTTGTATGAGTGCAGCTGCGGCGACTGTATCTGTTGTCGGACGTCAAACAGCGCCACCCACCCAGGAATCTCTTCTCGTCCTTTTCGAGCGTCTCGCGTTCCTGTGGCTAAAAACAAGCCTCCACACACACACACACACACACACATACACACACACACACGGGCTATTCCTTCTCGGATATCTGAAAGCCTCAGTGGCGTTTTAAAGGGTTCGCTGGCAGGCAGCCAACAAGGTTCAGCCTTTCTTTACAATCCCTTCTCGGCCGCTCGCTCTCTCCGTCTGTTGTTCTCTTATTTCTCACCGTCTCTGTCGCTCGTCCTCCTCTCGGCGGGGTAATCTCGGACGTTTCCGAACACTCTGACCGGTCGCCGGAGCGAACGGGCCTCCATTTCAGGGCGCCGTTTTCGCTGAAGATGGACGTTTGTCAGCGTTCGTCGCCCAGGCAGCTGTGATATTGTCCCGTTTCTCTTTATTCCCAATGTCCTTTATTTTCTCGTCGCTGCAGCGAATAAAAAATGTAAGAATATGAAAAACGTTTCAAACTTTTCCTTCTGTTCGTTTGGCCGGCACTGCCGTTTACTTTTCCCGTGCCATCAGATTCAGTTTTTTTTGCTTTTTCGGCCTTTATACGTGTTTTATTTTCATATGTGTTGTTTTCAGCAACTTAATATTATTAAAATATGTTCTCTTTGAATAAGTTCACTACACTGTTTATTTGCTGTAAGCTTTCATTTCTTATTTTACGATTAAGAAGCGCACAGTTAAGGTACTGTACCGTCATTTTTTTCTATAGCATATTTCGCTTTAATTCCCTTCATTTTTCTTTTCTGTGCCGCCGTGAATTTTCTCCTTTTCAGAAATAATAATTTCTATAGTCAACATGTGCGCAGCATTTCTTCCAAACAGTGAGATAGGATGCAAAATGTTGGTGCTTTTAAATTTGGTCTAACATCGGAAAAATTAAAAAAAGGAAAACGTAGTGTTAATAGTTAATTATTAATAATAATTCATACGTTGATATGTCCATATTTATTTTTCAACATTTACGACTCTAGAGTATTTTTAATCGTTACTTATTTATGTCATTATTACTTTTCCATGTAATCATTTAGATTTTCTTAGTTGAGTTTAACAGAAATGCACAAAAATTACAAATATAGCGTCGCTGGCGCAAAAAACTCCATTATTGTCGTTTTTTATTTTGTGGCATGATTTGAAGAGTTCGCTTTGCATTGTGATAGAATTTCAGAATGAACGGACCAACAGAAATGGTCCAAAATTACTTAGAAATATTGTTTTTGCATTGGCCTCCATTACAAATTAAGAACATATTTTCCTTCTCCTGTAAAATTCCGGTTTGGACATGCCTGAAAATACAGTTCACTTTTGACCAAATCAGCTGTCCAGTCGTCCCAAAAACACAATAAGCGCATTGCATGTATCATCGTACTACTGATAGCCTACGTCTGTATAATAGCAGCGGATGCTGATAAACAGTAACGAGAAGCAGATGAGTTTCACTCCTGACTGACGGCATCAGACTTCTTTCACAGTGCAGAGCCGAATGTGAAACCTCTGGCTATAATAAAGGCGCTCTGGTTTACCAAACCTCTGCAGAGTGGCAGCAGCTGCATGCATGTAAATCATGTCCCCGCTGTCCAGAACCCAGATCACTCCTGATTGGACGCGTTTCAAGAGGAAAAATGTGATTTATGTTCGTTTGCAAAGTGGCCTGCATGTTTATTAATACACATCCTGTCATCTGTTCAAGTTTCTAAATGCTTTTGTGAAGGAAATCTTGGGGTTCGAGCTGCGGTTGAGGTGATAATTGGAATTTCGGTGTAATTACGGATTCGGGACCTGAGAAAAACAGTGCTGCTTTGTTTACATCACTGTAATGGGGCACTAAAAATATCCAAATGTCCAACAGGGCTTGGATATTCCGGTGTAGGATATTCTGTCACCAGCATGAATGTGCAACATGCAGCCTGTCACTATGGTGCCAACTGCACAAGCATATAAAGTGCATATAACAGGGGCCCTATTATAGATCCCTGAGGTACTCCGTAGACGATGTTCAAGACAAGTGGCAGAATATCAGCGGCTCTTTTGATGAGGCAGTTATGAAGACAGGTTTTTTTAAATCAGGTTCATTAGTGAAGAGCTTATTCTGTATAACAATGAAAAGGCAATAAATAGATGAATACTGATTAATAATTTCGTATAAAATAGTAAATAATGTAGCTGTAGTGTACTATATCTTGAATTCTACATTTTTGTGCATATAATCAGGCTGTCAGCTTTAAGCATGTTAGTTGTCATGTAAAAGTGAAAATATGTCAAAGTACTGTAGTATTTTCAAATTTAATTTAAGTTGAATTATTTTTTTTTTTTGGTCAGATTCACTTTAGTTTCACAGAAAGACGTGAAATGAGAGTAAATAGCCTGAATGATGCCATTGTTTCAGGGTCATTTTAAGGTTTTGGGGTATTTTTTATGTCTGTGGGGAAAATAGTACCTAAATAAAACTTTTTAAAAACTTGTTTAAAGTTAACAGAAAGTAATTACATGAAGTGGTTATGAACACCCAACCTAACATTATGTTTTTCGAGACGTTTTCTGGCCTGACACCATATTTTTTAGAGAATTGCGACAAAATAGTCCCCAAAGAAAACTGATTATTCCAGATTTTCCACTATTTTCCATCATCAACATTCCATATGAGCTCAGAAGACTCGTGTAGGTTCTCTGGTGGTTCTGGATGGTAAATAAAGTGTCTATATCTGTGTTGTGGTCATGGCGACGTCTGGTTCCCATCACCACCACTGTAAAGACGTCTGGACCGTTTCACACCGAACCCTCTGAATAAATTCTCACATATCCAGCTTCCAGCGTCCGTATTGTCTAAGCCGGAGTGCTGTGGTGAATTATGATGGAGGAAATGAATAATGACAGAAGGTTTTTGGGCAGGACTTTCAGCTCAGCCTTAGATATTCATCTGTCGATAAACCAAGGTTACGCTATCTGCATGAAATATGAGGCAACTTTCAACTTTCTCCACGAGCGTTGCAGCTATTTTCAATTACGCCGAAGCGTAGCCCCATTTTCATCGCGAGCCAGCTGGAGCTCTCCATAACTAAACACTTCACAGCGGCGGCTTCAGCTTCTCCAGCCCAACCAATCAGGCCAGCGCAGAGGCGGGACAGCGGACTGCGGCCTGTTTGCTTCCCCATACTCCTCTTTTTTTCCCATTCTTTTCTCCTTGTGATATATTCCTTTGGCTTCAAGCCAGTTATTTGAATAAAACAAGCATTTTTCTATAACGTTTAGTTTCAAAAATGGGACGTTTCATCATTTACGGCCTCTTTTTCAATCAAAACGTAACACAATTAGCCACATTTGACCAAACTGTTAATAGTGATTGATCCCAATTAACCATAACTTGATTAACTGATCGACTTTTGTAACCGTTTGAGGCTAAAAGGGCGTAAAGCTTCGCAATCACTGTTTGCATTAATGTGCAACCAACAGATTTGAAGGTTTCAGCTAATGTGTGGAAAAGCTGTGAAGAATAAATGAGGTTGGAAGATTCTGAAGCTTCGAGAATGAAGTGGTAATAAAATTAGCGTTCAGAAATGCTTGTATTTCAAACGGACCTCATCCAGAAATGACCGTAAACACGTTATTACGGTGTATTATTTAACACGCGCTTTTGTTGTTCTTTAAAACAGTTTGAAACGTTGAATAAAACAACTTGAAGTGCTTTCTGATGTCGAGCTTATAGTGGTCCTTTCTACACAGCAGCGCAAGTTACAGTGGACTAAAATAAGAGCAGTTATGAAGAGGACAAAGACATCGTGGGGGAATTTGTCATGTTTTTATTTTCTCTGTATTTTTTAGATTTTATTGACTGCGTTCCCAGATAATTCAAATGCATTTTTCCCCCAGATCTTAAGGAGCATTTCCACTGATTTTTCAACAGTGGCGCATGAATAAAATTAAACAAGGTCGTTCAGGGCGGATCGATGTGAAGCACGCAGTTGTTCACAGTGGTGGTGAATGGAACCAGACGTCGAGTTAATGCATCTAAAGGCCTCCTTTAAAACGGACAGAAAGTTACTACATGCAGTGGTTATGAATACACAACCCGATGTCTGAGACACTGTTTTATGACATTGTTGAGACGTTTTTGGCCTTAAAGTGTATTTTTTTAGGGTGCTGTGCGACAAAATAGTCCCCAAAGGAAACGAATTGTTCCAGATTTTCTACAATTTTCCATCATCGACATTTCATATAAACTCAGAAGACTCGTGTAGGTTCTCTGGTGGTTCTGGATGGTAAATAAAGTGTCTATATCTGTGTTGTAGTCATGGCGACGCCTGGTTCCCATCACCACCACTGTAAAGACGTCTGGACCGTTTCACACCAAACCCTCTGGATCCCTCTGATTACATGTCACACACTACATTACTCAAAACTCCAGCTGTTGTTAACCGTCTCAGTGTTGCTTTCAGGCCCCGTCTGTGGCTGCTTTGCTGTCAGATCAACAGAAATTGTGTTTACAGTGGCCTCTGTATTTACGCTGAATTCTCAGTGCTGCTCTGATGTGCTGGTTTGGCTCTGGCTGCTCGTCTTTCTGCTGTACCGTATCTGGAAGCTGCTGATGTGTCCTGCTAAAAAGTTTGCAGAAACTAAGTGTGTGTGTGTTGGTAAAGGGGGGATTTGTGGCTTAGTGTCCAGAAGTTTAGTGCTTCAGTGGCTCAGGTACAGACTGTTCTGGAAGATTCTTCACCCTCTTGAGTCGCCCATTGGCCATGAAATCTAGCGCACAGCCGCGGCGCGTTCAGCTTCTGTTCGGACACTTTCAGCACTCGCTGCTGCACAACGTTCGGGATTTGCTCAGGGGGTTGATGAGGAATCACTCTGTAGAAATCCGCCGAATCACAACCACAGTGAGACCAATGGCGAGTCGGACTGATGTACACACATGGCCCGGGAATATGGAGCCACGGAGGGTCCAGCCTGGTCCCTCGCTTGCAGTTTGGTTTAGAAACTCTGGCCTCTGCCTGAAAGTCTGAGTCTTTAAATGTTTTTTACATGGATTCTTCTTATATCCAGTTGGGGCTGCAGATGGGCCTAAAACGCAATGTTGGAAAAAACCTCGTATCTCCAAAACAGTAACTTTACAGGAGAAGGGAAAAACACACTCTACCTTTAATGACAGTCAATGGAACCAGACGTCTCTCCGAGTCATTTTGGGCCGTTTCTTTTGGTCCATTCATCGTGAAATTTACACACAAAGTAAAGGGTAACAGGTCATTTCACATTATGTCACACACTGAAAAACGACTGAAATGGAGATACAAGGTTTTGTTGTTGGTCTATTTATTTTGGCTGCGCAAACAGAAAAATAGCAAAAGACAAAAGTAGGAAAGCGCCGTTTAGCATTGTGCAGAAAAAGAGAAATGAAATGCTGACAGCTGTGAACTTCAGAGCGTTTCACATCAAACCACTCTGAATGACTTTTAACTCCTGATGTGGATTTTTAAAAAATTGGGTGGAAATCCCCTTTCAGTCACCTGAAACGGCCCCGCCCATGTGGCTTCTGAAAGCACTGTGACTGACAGATGAATCAAAAGGGATCTTTTTTTGGTTGAAATGTATATTTTTTTGGGGTGAAATGGATTTTTTCTAATGTGAAATGAATCTTTTTTGGTTTAAATGAATCTTTTTTGGTTGTAATGAATCTTTTTTGGGTGTAATGAATCTTGTTTGGGTGTAATGGATCTTTTTTGGGTGAAATGGATCTTTTTTGGTTTAAATGGATCTTTTTTGGTTTAAATGGATATGTTTTGGGTGAAATTTATCTTTTTTGGGTGTAATTGATATTTTTTGGGTGTAATGGATTTTTTTTATGTGAAATGGATCTTTTTGTGGTTTAAATGGATCTTTTTTGGGTGAAATGGATCTTTTTTGGTTTAAATGGATCTTTTTTGGTTTAAATGGATCTTTTTTGGGTGAAATTTATCTTTTTTGGGTGTAATTGATATTTTTTGGGTGTAATGGATTTTTTTTATGTGAAATGGATCTTTTTGTGGTTTAAATGGATCTTTTTTGGGTGAAATTTATCTTTTTTGGGTGTAATTGATATTTTTTGGGTGTAATGGATTTTTTTTATGTGAAATGGATCTTTTTGTGGTTTAAATGGATCTTTTTTGGGTGAAATGGATCTTTTTGTGGTTTAAATTGATCTTTTTTGGGTGTAATGGATCTTTTTTGGGTGTACTGGATTTTTTATGTGAAATGGATCTTTTTTGGCTGCTGTTTAGACTAAGCTTGTCATGAAACAAAACAAATGATCAACATACATCAACATGAAATGTCAGTCTGAGGTGGTCTTGGTGGATAAGGTCTCTGCTGTCATTGTTTTCTATCACTGAATGGATCTTAAATTGTGCTCTGCCGTTCTGTAAAGGTTTTCTCTTAGAGACTCAAGAACAAAACCAAGGGTGAAGCGCTGCTGGAGCACCCGGCAGAACAGTGAACTGGCCTGGTCACCCTTGAGCTGCACTTGGGCTTCCAGGACAAGAGGAGCCCAGACTGGTCAGCAGTGCTCGCGTTATCGGTGCTAAAGTACGTTACAGAACACTATTCTAGTTTCTTTAATTATAGTAAAAATGTAAAAATCAATTGAGAACTGTTTTTATTTATTTACGTGTCAGTATGCTGCTGTATTTAAAGGCGTCGCCATGACTACAACACAGATATAGACACTTTATTTACCATCCAGAACCACCAGAGAACCTACACGAGTCTTCTGAGTTTATATGGAATGTTGATGATGGAAAACAGTGGAAAATCTGGAATAATGAGTTTTCTTTGGGGACTATTTTGCCGCACAGCGCCCTGCATGTCTCCCTCCACCATGAATGGAGTTGAAGTTCCCTAAACTCTCATAAAACAGCGTCTCAGTCATCAGGCAGTGAATTCAGAACCAGTTCATGTAGGAACTTTCTGGAGGAGCTTTTAGAGGGACGTCTGGTTCCCATCACCACCACTGGGAACAGCTCTGACTTTATCTAGAACAGAGCGTTTCACACCAAACCACGATGAATGACTCTGTATAAGCATTTACTTACGCAGATCAGTGGAAATCCTGTTTAGGACTGTGGAGTTCATTGTGTGGATGCAGCACAGTCACTAAATTAAGACATTTTGATTTGTTGTTGGTTTTTTCCACCACAGCTGTTGAATCTTGGATGATATTCCATGTATCCACTGTAAGGAGTTATCTAGATAATGGTTATTTGGCGCATCGCTGCCTTTCAAGTTCCTTAAATCAGGGCTAAAATAATGTTGCATTATGTTAAGTGGCTTATGGTAACACATCCGAGCTCCAGCGTGGGATGAACTCAAAGAAACTGTGACCTACATGTGGAAAAGAACTGACAAACCCAATTCAACTCTCAGTCTCCGCTCCTTTCTTACAGTGTGTTGTACTGCATGATTAGTCGGCATGTTTTTGCAGCGGAATTACAGCTACAGTTCTTTCAGTGGTCATCTTTGTTCAGGTGAATGGCATTTAATGTATATATAATATTACATTTTGGGACACCTACACGTCACACCTACAGTGGCTTTGATGAATCCCATTCTAAATCCATAGGCATTCATATGGAGCTGGTCCCCCTTTGCAGCTCTAACAGCTTCCACTCTTCTGGGAAGCTTCTACAAGATTTTGGAGAGTCTGTGGGAATTTCAGCCCACTCATCCAGAAGAGCATTTGTGAGGCCAGACACTGATGTCGGATGAGTGGGCCTGGCTCCCAATCTCCGTTCTAGTTTACCCCAAAGGTGTGGATGGGGTTGAGGTCAGGGCTCTGTGAGGGTCAGTTAAGCTCTTCCACACCAAACTCACCCAGTCATGACTTTATGGAGCTGCTTTGGTCACTGGGGCTCAGTCATGCTGGAACATGAAAGGTTCTTCCCCAACCTGTTTGCACAAAGTTGGAATCGTATAATTTTCCAAAATGTCTTGGTGCTGAAGCATAAAGGTTCCCCTTCACTGGAATTAAGGGTTCTAGACCGACCCCTGAGAAATTGCCCCATATCATCATCCCTCCTCCGCCAAACTTTACAGCTGGCACAGTGCAGTCAGGCAGGTAACGTTCTCCAAACCCAGACTCGTCCATCAGACTGACAGATAGAGAAGCTGATTGGTCACTCCAGAGAACACGTTTTCACTGCTCCAGTGTCCAGTGGCGGCGCTTTACACTAAATTAAATGGTTGAGCTGTAAACAGAGAAACTTACAGAGTCAGAACTGTTAATGGTGGTGGTGATGGGAACCAGACGTCTGGTTTCAGATGTCTCGACACAGGGCAGCCAATCAGAGCAGAGCTCATTTACACATAGCAGAAACAAAAAAAAAAATTTCCTACAGACTTTTCTTTTCAAGCTATAGGTTATACTGTAAGGGCATTTCTTCACTAAACATTCAAAAACAAGAAATAAATGAGAACCAGTGGTTCTAGTTGTAGGTCTAGTTCATTTTGTATGACACAACAATGTATAATCATACTCAAAACTATACACACCAGACATTACATTTTTTTGGAAATGCGCAGTATTTTTTGTGGTGTGATATACACACATACACACACACACACACACAAACACACACATATATATATATATATATATATATATATATATATATATATATATATATATAGTTCCATTAGTTCCCTTGAGTTCTTGTTCTATTTGCTGGGACACAGCAACTCCATCATCTTGGTTGTCATCATGCCAACAGCACATCACAAAAAATGGTATCTTGTCAAGTGAAATGATCTTAAATCTAGTCAATATATCTAATATTTGTGGTTGGTTAGTGTAGTGGGTGACACCTCTGCCTTCTACCCTGTAGACTGGGGTTTAAACCCTGCCTAGGTCAGCACCCTACACTATACTAATAAGAGTCCTTGGGCAAGACTCCCAACACCACCTTCACCTCCCTGTGTAAAACGATCAAAGTCGCGTCTGCCAAATGTCATAAATTTAAAATGTAAATATCGATATATCTAATATATAACCAAGATGGTTGTGCACTTATTATAAGATTATCTAGCTTATTTGTAGACATTACTTGTTTTAGGTTATTTTAAATAAAGACACCATCAGTTATGCATGTGCTTATGTCATTTTAGTAATAAATAGCAATCGTACCTTTCTAGTTCAAATTCTGATACAGTTTGCGTAGTTGGGGACTTTATTCTCAGAATTCTCAAAATTTCTCTTAGTTTTAGGTGTAAGAGGAGAAACCCCGTACCAGTAGGTCCCATTGGTACCAATCTTAGTTAGGTACTGGACCAGTGGCTAATGGAAAGACACAGTTCCAACAGTGGAAAGACACCTTTAGAAGACACATGCTACACAGCTTGACTGGAGAGTCACTGGCAGAGAGTTGGCCTGCGCCGCAGTCCACTTTTCTCAAGAGGAAATGCAAAGGATTCTTTAATTCTTCGGCCTGCTGGCAGTAGCGGCACTGAGTTGTTTGGCTGCAGCCGTCGTATTAGCAGACCAGCAGCCAAAGAGGCTCTGGCAAAGAGAACAGCACCAGCATGCTGGGATCGGCAGCGGCACCCGGAAGAAGAACCCACTGCAATATTCAGCCGCTGGCGCCAGCAACTGAAGCGGTGGCTGGTTTCTTGTAGGGCACACAAAGCTAAGGCTCAGCATAGGTGACGATGGGAAGCTAATTAATAGAAAAGCACAGTTTCAGCTGCTGTTGCTTAGCAAGCACAGCCATCTGCTGAGGGCTAGAGCAGACTAAAGCCATGCTGCGGTAAAGGTGCTGTTACTTCTGAGGTTGGGCCGTCGTTCTGTAGTGGGCGTCATGCCCGTATTAGGAACTCCAGCTCTTGGCTGTTTTCTTTGTGAGAAAAATTAATACCCTTTTTGGAAATCGTTCCCATCATAAATCACACAAAAAAAAAGTTCCAAAAGCGATACATTTTGTCCGTGCAAGCCAACACTGAATGGTCACCAAAACACCCCCCAACCAAACCAGCAGGCTTCGTCCAGTGTGGTAGTTTAGAGGCTTTGGCGGCTGTTTGAGTAGCTGGTGTTGGTTTATAACAGTGCTAAAGTTTATAGTAGAGTTTCTTTCATGCAGCATCATTTCAGTGCACAAGAGCATTAGATCACACGCAGTATTTGTCATATTTTAACTACTAAATCTTTTTTTAGTATTTTAGTTTGATTTAAAATGCCCCGCTCTGGTCTAGTCTGGTCTAGTCGAGTCAGAACCCGTTCACAGTGGTGGTGATAAGAACCAGATGTCCACCTCTAAAAGCTCCCTCACAGAAAGTTCCGAACACGCTGCCTGATGTCTGAGACGCTGTGTTGTGACATGTTTTGGGCTAAAATGTGTATTTTTTAAAAATCCATTTATCGCAGAGGGGAACATGCAGGGCATTGTGAGGCAAGTGGTTTCCAAAAAAAAGTCAAGGCAATGTGCAAAATGATTTAAGCTCTATATTTAAAATAATAGTACAAAGATAACAAATCAAATGTTAAAACTGAGAAATGTTATTGTTTTTTTAAGTTCTGTAATGCTAAAAAAAAAAAATCACAACTAATTAGGTTAATTGGCAACAGGCCAGTAACATGATTGGGTATAAGAAGAGCATCTTAGAGAGGCGGAGTCTTTCAGAAGATGGGAATGGCTTTACTACTCTTGAAAGACTGTGTAGGCAAATAGTGCAACAACTCAAGAATAACTTTCTCAATGTAAATTAGCAAAGAACTGAGTGATTTTTAATCATCTACGGTACATAATATTATTAAGATTCAGAGAATCCAGAGAAACACGATACTGTAATGGAAATCACTGCATGGACTCTGTGAAAACAGCTCGTTACAAGTTAAAACTCTACCATGCAAAGAAGAAACCATAAACGGGTTCCAGAAATGCTGCCACTTTCTCTGGGCCTGAGCTCATTTAAATCGACTGAGGTGAAGTGTAAAATTGTCCTGTGGTCCGATGAATCAAAATGTTAAATTATTCTTGGAACTCATGTACACTGTGTCCTCTGGGCTTAAGAGAAAAGGGACCATCCAGGTTGTTACCAGTGCACAGGCTGGTATGGGGGTTTGCATTAGTGCACCTGGCATGGGTGACGTGCCCATCTGTGAAGGCACCATTAATGCTGAACGATATATTCAGGTTTTGGCAGCATCTGCTGCCATCCAGACTACGTCTTTTTCAGGGAAGGCCTTGTTTCAGCAAGGCAATGTCAAACCACATTCTGCATGTATTACAGCAGCACTGCTCCGTATTAAAAGAGTCCGGGTGCTAAACTGACCTGCCTGCCGTCCAAACCGGTCACCACTGAGAACATTTGGTCCTTTCTGAAAGTGTAATCGAAATGAAAAATAAGACAAAGACCTCAAACTCTTAAGCAGCTGAAATCCTGTATCAAACACGAACAGCAAAACATTTCCCTTTTTAAACTGCAGCAGTTCCTCAGTTCCCAAACACTTACAGAGCGCTCTTAAAGAACAGGTGATGAAACACAGCGGTAAACACGCCCCCGTCCCAACTTTTTTGGAACATGTTGTTGGCATCAAATTCAAATTTTTTTTTTTTCAAAAAACAATCACATTTTTTAATATGTTGTCAATGTAGAGAACGATGTGTGCATCACGGCATTATGTTTTTATTTACAACCTGCGCAGCGCCCGACATTAATAAAGCAGAACATTATATAATTCTGGTCATCATGGAGGTCATAATCATTGTCCTGTCCACAGAAATCCAAGAGAGATCCTGTATGAGCCACTGAACATTGAGGTTGGAGATAAAATATGAATTAAGGAGACTGAAGTAGAAGAGACAGACGACAAGAAGTTTGTGAGGAAAGTGGATTTGGGCCGTGGAGGAGCTTGAATGGTGTTGCAGTGGGAGAAGTTTAAAAACACCACACTGTGAGTCACTGGAGGAAAATGGATGAAAAGAGGAGTAACGAGAAAACTCCGGGTTTAAAAACAGATGAACCTCAGGAAGGGATGAAGATTTGTGGCAAATTTGGTGGTTGAGGCTTGAAAGTTTCAGAGAGATTTTGCGGGGAGAGGAAAATGATGGCAAGGTGTGTCTGAGAGCAGCTTCTGTTCGTGCGTAGCTTCAGAGACGAGCTTTGATTTATTCGGTTTGGGCAACTTTTGCCAAACTTTTGGAAGCATTTACACATCTTCACTTTTCTAGAGCGCACTGTTTACTACAGTTCTCTGGGCTGCTTTGGCAGTCTGTTAAAGTACGGATCGTGGAGGAGGGGTGTAGGGGACTGGCTTTCTCCATGAAAACCTGCTGACTCAGGCTGGAAATTGTTTTCGCGCTGCAGCTGTGCTTGTATGACATGACTTTGCCACACTGGAGCCTTTACTTTAGTCTCGGCGCTCTGATGAGCTGAGCTGCAGTGTGTAGTCGTGTGTGGTCTTTGCTTGTGCAGTCTGTACTGTTTGTTCTATCAAAGCGAGATCAGCTTAAAGGGAACCTATTATTGTCTCCCTTTCCTTTAGTGTGTTTTAGCTGTTTGTGCATGTAAACAGTCGGCAAGCTCAGCGTTCCCTCCAGAGGGAGAAACTTTCTCCCACAGAAACCACTTTAAACGCGCCTCATTGGAATTCCAGCCCTTTTCCTTTGTTACAAGATGACATCATCTCGTAACACAGTCCTTACTGCTTACCCCGCCCCTCAGACAGCGCACAGCGGCTACCGGAGGAGGAAGAGTGTGTTCAGCGCTGTAGCCTGTGAAGAATACACTGACTGGACGTTCAGAATCCACTCTGGATCAAACTGATCCGGCAGAACCGACACCGCTGGAGAACCAGCCACGGCGGGTTACAGCTGCTCAGGAGAGAAGGGTCTGTCTGCAGACTGCAGAACCTGGACGGGCAGAACTGCTCTGGAGGCTGACCAATCAGAGCACACTGGGCTTAAAGACACAGGAGCTCTAACAGAGTGTTTTCAGACAGAGGGTGAACAGAGATGAACAGTATAAGGAAAGTCGTGTGTTTTTGGAACATCGAAGCTGTAAATCTGTTCAGGTAGACCAAAACTAAAATGATGTACTTTGAAAATGAGCAAAATACGTCCACTTTGACAGTCCAATGGACAATCTCACTGAACTCTGGATGGCTGAGATGATTATGAGTTACAAAATAATGCAAACTCCAAATAAATAGCTCATTACTCACTGGCCATTTTATCAGAAACACCTACCTTATAGGCCCACTGTAAACAATGCCATGAAAAAAACCCTCCCCTCTTGATTTCTTCTCTAAATCATTACATTTATTCAAGGAAAAACCTTATAAAACACTGCAGGCCTGGATAGTTCAGTGGGATTTATGTGCGCGTGCCACCAAGGGGGCTCCCACGAGCAATTATGAGACACTCCAGGCAGCTGTTTTGACTCATGGTGGAAACTTTAGTAACATAATTTGTCATTGGGATTTAGCTGATCATAATCCCAATGCTATACACATCTTTTCTGAACACTGCGTCATTTTGTCAATTAACAACTGCTTAGCAACTGTTACACTAGCCACGGTTACGTGCAGCCTAATAATCTGTTAATAATCCAACTAATAGCTCAATCGGAATAGAGTACGTCCATGTAAATACCTCAATTGGAATAGTCTAGTCTGATTGAGGCCATTCGGAATACAGTTTCTATCCAATTGAACGAGGTGAGTAATCTTGTAAATAATCTGTTAAATAGAAGAATAATATCCGTGTAAACGTCTGTATCCGATTACATTCCCTATCGGAAAGTTTAAGTCCGTTCTGCATGTGCGTCGCGTCACAGTGAGAGTTTATCCCGTTCAACACGGCGGAGCAGAAACTGGTCTGCAGAGGAGACGAAGTTCATGCTCTGATCTTTAAAAGACGGCGGTGGGACGGACGTCCAGCTTATGCGTCTCAGAGCACGACGTCTTCCTCTCGGCCTTCTTTAATAAGGACGTGTGAAGGACGTTTTCCTGAGTCTGACGTCATTTTAAAGCAGTTAAAAACACAATCACTGCTCACTGCTGCTCATCTCACTCTGACTGGTTGTCATGGTAATGTCTACCCTAAATGGTTCTCCACGTCATTTTGTATCGGATTACTTGTAGTGAGCATGTAAACAAAGATTTTCCATCAGATTGTTGAGTAGCGTGAGAATAAACACCTCCGGCTGAATCTGTAATCAGAATGTATTCAATCAGATTGGCAGAAGTCTTTGTATGTAAACACAAACACTGTCCTCCATTCCTTCGGTCAAGCGTTCAGTGTTTTTAGCAGTGAGTTAGCATTTTTTTAAATGTATTTTGAACTTAAAACTCCAGAAATTCATCAGGTATACCTGGGGAATGTGAAAGCGAGGCCTGAAACTCTGCAGAAGGGCAGCATTTCCAAAGCCAAATGTGAAATATCAGCCCCCTGAGTTAAAGAATGTCCTCTGAGATCTGAGAACTGAGAATCAGAGGTAAGATATAAATGGAAAAAATTCCAGCCCAGTTTTTAGGTTTGCTGTTTTTTCCCGTCTTAATGTGCATTTCAGCTGTGTAGGTTGAATTTGTTGTCTTCATTGGGGTTAATGTCCACTCGTACCGGCACAACACACACTAACAGGTCAGCGTTACTGCAGTGCTGAGAATGATCCACCACCCAAACAGTACCTGCTCTGTGAGGGTCCATGGGGGTCCTGACCACTGAAGAACAGGGTAACAGAGTATCAGAGAAACAGATGGACTACAGTCTGTAACTGTAGAACTACAGAGTGCAGCTATACGGTCAGTGGAGCTGATAGAGTGGACAGTGAGTGTAGGAAGTGGACTGATCCGTGTATATGAATATTAATTCAATGAAATGCAAATTAATAACTTAAATAATTAATTACTATAATAATATCACTGTATATAGCTGCATAAGTAATTTGCTAGTGAATGACTGTATTTAACTGTATTTATTTATCAAATTATATAGTTGTATATATCATTGTTCTGTGTGGTTAATGCAAGTTGGTATAGTTTCGTGTATGTAGATTATAGTTTGATGTATGTATTAATGTGTCTGTCTTAATTTTTTAAAACAAATTAAAGAAAATTTCATTTCAAAAAAGTTTCAGAAAATGATTTTTTAACTGACAGCTAGGTCGTTAATGAAGTTGCATAAAATACAGTATCTACACTTTAGAAAGTAGTATGCAATGTGTGCATACTTAAAGAAGTAGCATGCATATTTAAAAAGTGGTATACATACTTATAAAATGACAGGTCTACTTAAAACATAGTGTGCATATTGTGTGCATACTTATATAGCATACTGATAAAAATACTATGCATGCATTACAAAGTACATATACTATTTGCATACTTAAATACACTATATTGCCAAAAGTGTTCAGTCGTCTGGCTTCATACACACATGAGCTTGAGTGACAGCCCATTCTTAATCAATAGGGTTTAATATGATGTCGGCCCACCCTTTGCAGCTATAACAGCTTCAGCTCTTCTGGGAAGGCTTTCCACAAGGGTTAGGAGTGTATATGGGAATATTTGACCGTTCTTCCAGGAGCGCATTTGTGAGGTCAGACACTGATGTTGGACGAGAAGGCCTGGCTCACAGTCTCCACTCTAATTCATCCCAAAGGTGTTCTATGGGGTTGAGGTCAGGACTCTGTGCAGGCCAGTCAAGTTCTTCCACACCAAACTGGCTCATCCGTGTCTTTATGGACCTGCTTTGTGCACTGGTGTGCAGTCATGTTGGAACAGGAAGGGGCCGTCCCCAAACTGTTCCCCAAAGTTGGGAGCAGGAAATTGTCCAAAATCTCTTGGTGCTGAAGCTTTAAGAGTTCCTTTCACTGGAACTAAGGGGCCGAGCCCAACTCCTGAAAAACACCCCCACACCATGATCCCCCCTCCACCAAACTTTACACTCAGCACAATGCAGTCAGACAAGTACCGTCTCCTGGCAACCGCCAAACCCAGAATCGTCCACTTCTAGAGTCCAGTGGCGGCGCTTTACACCACTGCATTCCACGCTTTGCGTGCATACTGTGTGCATACTTCAAAATGACTATTTATACCTAAAACTGGTAGGTATACTTGGAAAAAGTATGAAGCATACCACAAAAGTAGAACTTAAGTATGGCTACTTAAAATAGTAGTATATGTGCTTAGTATGCATACTGTATTCACTTCATATGAGCACCCACAGTTAGACAGGTAGCCTGGTCGATGGCTTTACCAGCATAGTGAAGTTCTTTAATCAGACGTAATTCTAGCTGAATGAGAATGGACAGTGTTCTAGGTGAAATGCTGTGTTTGCATGGTTCTGTTGTGCAGCAGGTTCCTCCACTGATGGTGATGTGAGAACTTTTACCTTATGCAGTCACTCCGCTGCCTCTGCTTCCTCATTTGGGCCACAAATTAGAGCAACAGCCTCAGCCACGCTTGACACGGTGCTCCGACTCGTCCATTCCACATTTTGCCTTTTGGGCATCAGCCATTTGTTTTTGGGCTTGGTTTGAATGTTGTTGCTGAGCTGTTTTGTCTTTTCCTCTCCAGCTGTCTTATTTGCAATTCCGCAGTGTTGTACAGTCTCCTGCTCGGCACCTGCACAGCGCTCGTTTACAGACCTTCTCACTGCCTTCAGTGAGGAGACCATATAAAAGTCAGACACTGGCCTTGAACATTTCAGCCAGTGCCATTCCAGCAGCTTCAGCCAGCGACTTTTCCGGGTTTTCTTTGCCCAAAAGGAAGAGTTTGTGGAATCAGTCTGAGTGTTAATGAGATTTAGTTTGGAGTTAAAAGCTAATTAATCTTAAGACGGGTAAAAAGGGAATTCCACCCGTCTTTCAAAATGTCTGCATATTCAGTGGGTGAGATGTAAACGAAGTCATCTACAGTTGTTTGGTGTGAAGAGAAACTTATCAACTCAGACGTCTTTACAGTGGTGGTGATGGGAACCAGGCGTCTCCATGACTACAACACAGATATAGACACTTTATTTACCATCCAGAACCACCAGAGAACCTACACAAGTCTTCTGAGCTTATATGGAATGTTGATGATGGAAAACAGTGGAAAATCTGGAATAATGAGTTTTCTTTGGGGACTATTTTGCCGCACGGCGCCCTGCATGTCTCCCTCCACCATGAATAGAGTTGAAGTTCTCTAAACTCTAAAGGCATGGGAATGAGATCGTGCCTTATTAAGCTGTGGTCAATGCTTCATCATCTTGTTCGCACGGCTTACTAAGTCGTGGCCATGCATTTGGATCTTGTTCTCACATGTTAATACTCCATGGGTACTCATTATATTCCGAGTAAATGACCGCCCATCTGTCCGGCCGGACACTGAAGGACGACTGACTGTCGAGCTCTCCTGCTCCCCATTTCAGACCAGCTGCCCACTGCCCTACAGTGAAGTTCTCATAGACTCCTAGCTATTACTACTACTAATACTACTGCTACTAATACTACTGCTACTAATACTACTACTACTAATACTACTGCTACTAATACTACTGCTACTAATAGTACTACTACTAATACTACTACTACTAATACTACTGCTACTAATAGTACTACTACTAATACTACTACTACTAATACTACTGCTACTAATACTACTACTACTAATACTACTGCTACTAATAGTACTACTACTAATACTACTACTACTAATACTACTGCTACTAATACTACTACTACTAATACTACTGCTACTAATAGTACTACTACTAATACTACTACTACTAATACTACTGCTACTAATACTACTGCTACTAATACTACTACTACTAATACTACTGCTACTAATACTACTACTACTAATACTACTGCTACTAATAGTACTACTAATACTATTGCTACTACTACTACTACTACTACTACTACTACTACTGCTACTAATAGTACTACTAATACTATTGCTACTAATACTACTACTACTAATACTACTGCTACTAATACTACTACTACTAATACTACTGCTACTAATACTACTGCTACTAATACTACTAATACTAATACTACTAATACTACTACTACAAATACTACTGCTACTAATACTACTACTACTAATACTACTGCTACTAATAGTACTACTAATACTATTGCTACTAATACTACTGCTACTAATAGTACTACTAATACTACTACTACTAATACTACTACTACTAATAGTACTACTACTAATACTACTGCTACTAATACTACTGCTACTAATAGTACTACTAATACTATTGCTACTAATACTATTACTACTAATACTACTGCTACTAATAGTACTACTACTAATACTACTACTAATACTACTGCTACTAATACTACTGCTACTAATACTACTGCTACTAATAGTACTACTACTAATACTACTAATACTACTACTACAAATACTACTGCTACTAATACTACTACTACTAATACTACTGCTACTAATAGTACTACTAATACTATTGCTACTAATACTACTACTACTAATACTACTGCTACTAATAGTACTACTACTAATACTACTGCTACTAATACTACTACTACTAATACTACTGCTACTAATAGTACTACTACTAATACGACTGCTACTAATACTACTGCTACTAATACTACTGCTACTAATAGTACTACTACTAATACGACTGCTACTAATACTACTACTACTAATACTACTGCTACTAATAGTACTACTACTAATACTACTGCTACTAATACTACTACTACTAATACTACTGCTACTAATAGTACTACTACTAATACGACTGCTACTAATACTACTGCTACTAATACTACTGCTACTAATAATACTACTGCTACTAATACTACTGCTACTAATACTACTGCTACTAATAATACTACTGCTACTAATACTACTGCTACTAATACTACTGCTACTAATAATACTACTACAAACCCATGCCCTCTTCAAATCGAGCCTGCACTGGTTTGTGCAACTTGGCCCAAAGTCATGAGATCCAGTTGGTAACTAATGAACCATAATAAAGTATATATTTTAAATAAATGTTTTTTTTTCCTGAGCTCTCATCACCGAGACGCTCTGCCTCGAGTTGTTTGCTGCCTTAAACTTCACTAAATGATGTAACACTATAGAATAAACAGACACTGAATGCATAATCAAGAGATTTTCTGGAGAATCAAAGAAAAAAGCAGTTTTATGTCAGTTTGTTTCACTTCTGATGTGACTCAAGTCTCTGGCTTGTTAAACTTGCCAATGCTAAACTATATACAGTGGTGTGCAAAAATGTGGGCACCCCTGGTCAAAATGACTGTACTCTGAATAGCGAAGCAAGTAAAAGCTAACCTGATTTCCAAAAGATAGAAAGTTAAACATGACATATATCTTTAATATTTAAGCGGGATTACATTTCATTTCCATCTTTTCGTTTGAAATTACCAATAAAGGAAAAGGGCCCGAAGCAAAAGTTAGGTCACTCTGAATGGTCAGTGCTTAGTAACACCCCCTTTGGCAAGTATGACAGCTTGTGAACACTTTCTGTAGCAGTGAAGAGTCTTTCAGTTGTTGTTTGGGGGACTTTCATCTATTTTTCCTTGCAAAAGGCTTCTAGTTCTGTGAGATTCTTGGGCCGTCTTGTATGTATTGCTCTTTCGAGGCCTGTCCGCAGATTTTCAGTGAGGTTTAGGTCAGGAGGCTGTGAAGGCCATGTCAAAACTTTTAGCTTGCACCTCCTGAGGTTGTCCATTATGGATTTTGAGGTGTGTTTAGGATCATTATCCTGTTGTAGAAGCCATCCTTTTTCATCCTCAGGTTTCTTACAGACAGTGTGATGCTTACAGAATTTGCTGGTGTTTAACTGAATCCATTCTTGCCTCTATAAACTCAGCATGATTGATCCACTCCTGTGCTTAACAACTGGAGGGGTGTTCTTTTCATGAACTTCTGCAAACATACCTTTGCTTATTATGGCCAAAAAGTTCTATTTTAACTTCATATGTCCACAGGACTTGTTTCTAAAATGTATCAGGCTTGTTTAGATGTTCCCTGGCCCAATTCTGCTGCTGAGTTTTGTGGTGAGGTTGCAGGAAAACTTTTATTCTGTATTTGTGCAGGTGTTGCTGCATAGTAGAGCAGTGCACCACCTCTCCAGAGTCTGCTAGATCTTCCTGAAGGGCTATTGATTGGCCTTTCTAGCAAGCCTACATTTTCTCGGTCTTCCAGGCATCAACTTGACAGCCGATCCTGTTGACTCCTATTTCTTAATTACATTACAAATCGAGGAAATGGCAACTGAAAACGCTTTGCTTCTTATAGCCTCTACTGCTTTGAGTGCATCAATTATTTTAATCTTCAGAGTTCTGGGCAGCTGCTTATGATTAGCATGGCTGATGATTAGAGGTTTGAAAAATCATTTAAAAAGCTTTGAAATTTGCATCACCTGGTCTTTCCTAATGAGGACTGTGAACGAGCCACAGCCTTAACGAACTAATTAGAACTAATTAGCTTGGAGATCTTGGTAAGTCATTCTTTTTTGGGAGCCTCGCTTTCAGTTCCTCAAAGAACCTGCAGACACGCCTCCAAAGCTCAGTCGTAGAAGCTGGTTGATGATTTTCTGAAGCGATCAAACCCATTCAGTGGTGCTGAGGTCTGGACTCTGGGGTGGTCAGTCCATCGTCCAGCTTCTCTGTTTGATGTGTCCATCTCCTTTTCTCAGTGAGGTTCTTCTTGATCAGCTACATGTCCTTTCAGACCCACAGCGCTGAGTGGTCTTCTCACAGTGGAAGGATGGACAGAAGCACCTGTGGATGTTTTCAGATCTGAAGCAGCTTGATGTTCTCCTCTCTCTCAGAGATCAAAGCTTTCAGCGCTGTTTATCTGATGGGGCAGTTCTGGGGTCGACCGGCTCTTCCAGGTGGTTGTTAGGAGCCACGTTTTCTCTTTCAATCAATTTTTAATATTTTTTTTTATTTCAGTTTTGGATGTTTCAGCCTGGGCTGCTCAATACAAAACAGCCAATCAGAATGGATGAAGAGAGGATGCAAAAAGATCATGTATTGATATAGCATTATTAAATAATTGAGATATTAAAGTATAAAACTTGAAGGAGGAGAACAGTGGTCAGAACTAATAAAGGGACAGAAATGCACACTCTCTTTTTCTTTTTCATCCCTAAAGGGACAGCAAATGTTATCTTAATGTAATCTGAGTCACTCTCGTTCTTTCCCTACTACCCTCTCTCTCTCTCTCTCAGTCGTTAACACAGCTGCTGATCTCCTAATGGGCCTTTAATTAGTCTGAGCAGCAGATATGAGAACCCTCGTGCCATGGCTTTAACATTTTAACTGCTGATGAACTCGAGCCTTATCATTTTAGTCCTTCAAGAACGCCTCGTCTTCCGTCCCTTGAATATCTTCCATTCTTATTCAGGGAGAAACAATAAGGAGCCGTTATGGTGTTTTAATAATGTGTCTGTATTTGGTTATTTATCGCTGTTGTTTTTTCAGCTCACCACAAATGTATTCAGTCAGCCCAGACCTGTTTACTTCTTTTATTTTACCACTGTAGCTACAAGGCTAATGTAGCTATGAATTGAAGCGTGTACCCCAACAATTTACATGGTACAAATTGCACACCTAAATCACCACAGGCCTGTCACATTGACTTGCCTAAGCTTACCCCACAAGATGGTGCTGTTTCTTTCCGATGAAACCAAGAAGAACCATTATGAGTTGTATAGTGTAGTGTTGGCCCAGTCAAAACCCACCTGTCAAAGTGCAAATTCATCCAACTTGCAGCCGAGTGAAACGCCACTAATGCAATGAAAAGTATCCTAGCTTGTGGCCCGGTCAAGTCTGCTAATGTGGTGAAACGTGTTGTAGCTTGTGGCCCAGTTGAGGCCACTAATGCAATGAAAAGTTTCCTAGCTTGCAGCCCAGTCAGATTCACTAATGCGATGGAAAGTATCCCAACTTGCGGCCCAGTCAAGGCCACTTAAACAATGAAAATGTCCCGGCTTGTGTCCTAGTCAAGTCTGTTAATGTTGTGGAATGTCTTCCAGCTCATGGCCCAAGCAAACGTTGCTACTGTTTTGAAAACTGTTCTGACTTGTGGCCCAGTCAAGTCCGCTACTGCAGTGAAAAATGTCCCAGCTTCTGGCCCAGTCATGTCTGCTAATGCAATGAAAAGTGTCCCAGCTTGAGATCTAGTCAAGGCCACTAATGGGGCTAAAAGTGTCCAGGCTTGCGGCCCAGTCAAGGCCACTAATATGGTCAAAGGTTTTCCAGCTTGCAGCCCAGTCAAGAATGCTAATGCAGTGGAATGTCTTTCAGCTCATGGCCCAGGCAAATGTTGTAACTGTATTGAAAATGTCACTTTATACGTCACTTTATACATTACCAGTATTAAGATGTACACCTTCTACCTCGTACTCATGCTGCTGTTATTTGCACCTTACTATTTATTGTTACTTTTGGGAGTTAACTGGGACCTTGAGTACACTATTTCGTTTCACCCCATGTACCACATGTGATGCGAATGGCAATAAAGCCTTATCTTATCTTATCTTATCGTATCTTATCTTATCTTATCTTATCTTAAAATGTGTTCCAGCTTGTAGCCCAGTCAAGTCCGCTAATGTGGTGAAAAATGTCCCACCTTGTGGCTCTGTCAGGTCAGCTAATGTAGTGAAAAGTATCCTGGCTCATGGCCCAGTCAAACATCGCTCCTGCAGTGGAAAGAATTCTAGTGGGGCCAAGTCAAGTCTGCTAAAGTGGTGAACACTGTCCCGGGTGCAACCCAGTCAGATTCTGCTGGTGAAATGTGTCCTGACTTTTGGCCCAACCAAACTCAGCCAGTGAAACATTTGCTGGCTTATGGATGTTTAAATATATCCCAATAAGTCATATGCAACATTATATTGACCTGCGATTATAATCTAAACAGCCTGTTTTGAAGGTATTATTGTACTGGACATATACGGTTGTCTGCAATATGTCAACGAAGGTTACATTTTTTTTCTGCCGATTTGTTTACTCCACAATGTTGTTTTGTTCAATGAAAAGATTGAAGTGAACAAAGTCTACACATAATCAGATAAACTGATTTTCTTTGGGAGGAATAATTTGCAGGCAACAGTAATAAATCATAGTACGACATATACTATATTTCCAAAAGTATTCTGTCATCTGGCTTCACACCTATATTATAGGGTTTAATATGATGTCGGCCCACCCTTTGCAGCTATAACAGCTTCAACTCTTCTGGGAAGGCTTTCCACAAGGGTTAGGAGTGTTTATGGGAATTTCTGACCGTTCTTCCAGAAGCGCATTTGTGAGGTCAGACACTGATGTTGGATGAGAAGGTCTGGCTCACAGTCTCCACTCTAATTCATCCCAAAGGTGTTCTATGGGGTTGAGGTCAGGACTCTGTGCAGGCCAGTCAAGTTCTTCCACACCAAACTGGCTCATCCGTGTCTTTATGGACCTGCTTTGTGCACTGGTGTGCAGTCATGTTGGAACAGGAAGGGGCCGTCCCCAAACTGTTCCCACAAAGTTGGGAGCATGAAAATGTCCAAAATCTCTTGGTGCTGAAGCTTTAAGAGTTCCTTTCACTGGAACTAAGGGGCCGAGCCCAACTCCTGAAAAACACCCCCACACCATGATCCCCCCTCCACCAAACTTTACACTCGTCACAATGCAGTCAGACAAGTACCGTCTCCTGGCAACCACCGAATCCAGACTCATCCATCGGATTTCCAGACGGAGAAGCTTGATTGGTCACTCCAGAGAACTCGTCTCCACTGCTCTAGTGTCCAGTGGCGGCGCTTTACTCCACTGCATTCCACGCTTTGCACTGCGCTTGGTGATGTAAGGCTTGGATGCAGCTGCTCGGCCATGGAAACCCATTCCATGAAGCTCTCTACGCTGTTCTTGAGCTGATCTGAAGGCCACATGAAGTTTGGAGGTCTGTAGTGATTGACTCTGCAGAAAGTCGGTGACCTCTGCGCACTATGCCCCTCAGCATCCGCTGACCGCTCTGTCATTTTACGTGGCCGACCACTTCGTGGCTGAGTTGCTGTCGTTCCCAATCACTTCCACTTTGTTATAATCCCACTGACAGTTGACTGTGGAATATTTAGTAGTGAGGAAATTTCACGACTGGACTTGCTGCACAGGTGGCGTCCGATCACGGCACCACGCTGGAATTCACTGAGCTCCTGAGAGCGACCCATTCTTTCACTAATGTCTGTAGAAGCAGTCTGCAGGCCGAGGGGCTCGGCTTTATACACTGGAACACCTGAATTCAGTGATTTGTATGGGTGAGTGAAAACTTTTGGAAATAGGGTTAGTGTATTGCAAAACATGTAGCATAATCTTAAAATACTGCAGTAGATGCTGATTGGTGGTGTATGTGCTACTATACATTATTTGGGAGCTACAGTAGTTTCAGTGTTAACTGATGGATGATATTTAGGGTAAAGGGGGGATCATGTGTTTGATTTCATATTGAATTATTACTTAAAAGGCTTGAATGCAGCAGGTGGAGAGTTCTGATTGGCTCAGTGTGTGAACAGGTGATGGTGTTCATGGTGATGAAGGTGAGTGATATTCAGACGCTGATAAAAGTCGATAAAAGTGCCGACTGCTGCTTCTGTCAAAGCAGAATTACTAACAGATCTTTTCTTCTCTAAAGTTTCAGGACTTGACGAAAGAAAAGAGCAATCAAACTTCTGAGGCGGCTGAGTTTTATATTTAATCTGTCAGAGTCGGTAACGATGTGATGTGTGTGAGTTCAGACTCAGACAGTACAGGCCTCACTGTTAGGACTCTAGGTCCAATATTTTGATAGACTTCATGGGTTCTAAACGCTTTTTGGCTTGGAAGTACATTTCTAGGAATAGCCCTTAACGTAGAACATATTGTGAAGCTTTTTTGAGAGCCTGTAATTGATAAGGAACGTCATTTGTAGGTTCTTGTATCCTTATTTGATATAGAACACTATGTGACTGAAACTGAAAAACGTTTTTGAGCTTGGAACATTATGTGGAGGTTCTTGAAAACCCTTAATTAGTTTTGAACATTATGTGGGGGTTCCTTAAGTCCTAGCTGCTATAGATAATTTTGTTAAGGTTCTTGAAACCCTTAATTGTTATAGAACATTATATGGAGGTTCTCGAAAACCATTCATTATGATGTATGAACGTTCTTTAAAAGACATTTATTATAATAGAACATTATGTGGAGGTTCTCAAAAAGTGCCAGCAGCTAAAGATAATTTTCTAAAAGGTTCTTGAAAACCGTTCTTTGGTATAGAAGGTTCTTAAAAGCAGTCAATTGGTATAGAGCATTTTATTAAGGTTCTTAAAAACACTTCATTGGTATAGAACATTTAACAAAGTTTCTTGAAAACCCATAATTGGTATAAAACATTATGTGAAGGTTCTCAAAAACCCTAAAATGGTATAGAAGATTTTAAGAAGGTGCTTAATTGGTATAGGACATTATATGGAAGTTCTTGAAAACTTTAATTAGTGTAGAACTTTGTTTGGAGGTTCTTGCAACCCATTAAGTGACATATAACATTATGTGAAAGTTCTTTAAAAACACATTAATTATTATATAACATTATCTGAAGGTTCTTCACAACCGTTAATTAGTATTGAAAGTTACATGGAGGTTCTTCAAAAGCCCTGGCTACTGTAGACCGTTTTATGAAGGTTCTTGAAAACCATTAATTAGTATCGAACTTTGTTTGGAGGTTCTTGCAAACCCTTAATCATAAAACATGGAGGTTCTTGAAACTTTTAAAAGGTTCTTTGCACACATGCATCTCATCTTCAACAGTGGGTCTTTAATGACTCATTCCCTGATAGGTTCTTTAGGGAGCTAGAAGTGGTTCTTCCATGGCATTTCTCCAAAGATCCCTCTCTGGCACCTTTATTTTTGAGTGTAGATGCTGCTGTGAGTGGGTTATAATGCCTCAGTGAAGCAGTGGGTGATACTGATGCTTTGACAGAGCTGGCAGGAAGCAAACAGCTAACTGGGTCTGCTCTTATTTTAGCTTTGCATTGTAACACAGTGTAAAGTCTTTCTGCATCTCAGCTCCACAAAACTTACCCCACTCCTAGTCAGTCCTTTACACTTCATATGCGCCACGTTCGAAATGTAAACGGCGTAATCAGAGACCAGACGGGGAACCTGCAGAGCTTAGGAACCTTTATATTAGAAGAAATGAATCGTGCAGAAACTCAAAACTCAAAAACCAAATTGTGCAGAAACTCAAATCTGGAGTAGATTAACAAATACAGTTCTTCAGGGGTTTTTTAGTAAAGACTAGGGTTCTATTCTAGATTTATTCAGTAACAAATATAAACAGTTTAATACCTATTATTAATTATTCAGTAACTACTATAAATTATACAACAACTAATTTAAGGTGTTTAGTAACTACAACAACTTAAATTGCTACACATTTTTCAGTAACTATTATACTTTATTCAGGAACTATTATGAAGTATTTAGTATGTACTATAATTTATTCAGTAACTAACAAAAAGTATTTAGTAACTTATACAATTTATTCAGTAACTACTATAAAGTATTTAGTAACTTCTGTAATTTATTCATTAATTACTATAAAATATTTAGTAACTTATACAATTTGTTCAGTAACTACTATAAAGTATTTATTATCTAGTATAATTAGTTCAGTAACTACTATAAAGTATTTATTATCTAGTATAATTAGTTCAGTAACTACTATAAAGTATTTAGTATCTACTATAATTAGTTCAGTAACTACTTTAAAGTATTTAGTAACTTCTGTAATTTGTTCAGTAACTAATATAAAGTATTTATTATCTACTATAATTTGTTCAGTAACTACTATAAAGTATTTAGTAACTTCTGTAATTTATTCATTAATTACTATGAAATATTTAGTAACTTCTATAGTTTGTTCAGTAACTACTATAAAATATTTATTATCTACTGTAATTTGTTCAGTAACTACTATAAAGTATTTAGTAACTTCTATAATTAATTCATTAACTACTGTAAAATATTTAGTAACTTCTATAATTTATTCAGTAACTATTCTAAAGTATTTAGTAATGTCTATAATTTATTCAGTAATTAATAGAACGTATTTAATGCTGCTATAAATTATTTAGCAACTTCTATCATTTTTAGTAATTAATAAAATGTGTTTAGTAACTTCTGTAAATTATTCAGTACCTAGTATAAATTATTCAGTGAGTGATATATAATATAATAATACTTATAACAATACTTATTTGCTAAGTATTATTTTTCATATTTGCTATGAATTATTCAGTAACTAATATACATTTTTTAGTACCTTCAATAAATAACTAGTGTAAAGTATGTAGTAACTATTGTAAATGATTCATTAACTATTATAAATGATTCAGTAGCTGTTGTAAAGTATTTAATAAGCACTACAAATGGTTCAGAAACGGTTCTAAAACTAAGGTAAGCGTATCTTGGCGAGTGAGGAGCTGAAGTGTGGACCTGCTGAGTTTAATCAGGGAGAGGCTTTGTATGTTTGAGTCTGATATCAGCCGAGGTTTGTTTTCTCGGATAGCCTCATGCTAACGAGAGCGAGAGCAGCAGACGCTCAGATGCTGCTGGTCTTATTACAGCAGAAATGTGAGTAACTGTGAGTGTCTGAAAGCTTCACCTGAACCAGCCCCTCACAGCAGCGCACAGCACGGATAATCAGCTCATATATATTCCTCTCTCTCTCTGCGCTCGGCCGCCCGGCCTGTGATCACCACACAAACCACAGGAACCTTCTCAGCGTTTTCCATACGCGGCTAATGCTCTTCTCCCCGAGTGCTGGAGGGTGTGTTATTTACCTGAATATTCAGACACACATTTGTAAACACAGTGTTGTGTTGGTTTAAGTATCTTGTCACTTCTGTAAGTGTTATAGTCTCTAAAACGGTAGAAAAAAAATTCTGTCTTCTTATTGCTTTTATTTTTTCCTCTAAAAACCTACGACAATTAAAAATCCTTTCTACACTCTTAAAAATTGGATCTCCAAGGGTTCTTTAGTAAAGACAGTGGTTCTGAGTAGCACCTTGAGCACTCAAAGAACTATTGTAATGCTTAAGTGGTTCTCTGCGTGGTGGAATGGTTCTACAGACTGATGGAGACTGGGTTGTATATGGTTCTGTGAAGAACTTTTTAGAAAATGATTCTATGTAGCACCAAAAAAGTTATTCTGTTGTTGTTACAAGCTTGACGTCATAACAGCTGGACGCGTTTTGGCACTGCATAGAACCATATACAACACATTCTCCAATCTGAAGAACCGTTTCCACCATGCAGAGAACCATGTAAGCATGCTACTGTGCCTTTAAGACTGATATATGGAAATGAGCTCTGCTCTGATTGGCTAGACTGTATTCTGCCTCTTTCAAAAATCAGTCCAGGCTCAAACTCCCCCCCTGTAGCTTTTGTGCCTAATTTACTTACTACTATAAATTATTCAGTAACTAATATAAAGTGATATTACTACTAATAATAATAATTCAAAAAGTGTTTAAAGTATTTATTATGAAATATATTTAGTGACTATTAAAAAAATTCAATAACTTCTGTAATGTATTCAATAATTAATAGAAAGTATTTAGTGACTAGTATAAATGATTTAGTTACTAATATAAGGTATTTATTAACTACTATAAATTATTTGGAAACTAATATAAAGTATTTAATAACTACTATAATTTATTTAGTAACTGATATAAAGCATTTAATAACTACTATATATTATTTAGTAACTAATCTAATGCATTTAATAACTACTATACATTAATTAATAAGTAACAAAGTATTTAATACCTATTATACATTATTTAGTAACTAATATAAAGTATGTAATAACTACTGTAAAATATTTAGTAACTGATATAAAGTGTTTAGTACCAATCGTGTTACTGTGCCTTTAAAACTGATATATGTAAATGAGCTCTGCTCTGATTGGCTACGCTGTATTGTACCTCATTCTAAAATCAGTCCAGGCTGAAACTCTCCCAGTAACTTCAATGTAAATGTATGGGAATAAACTACATTACGCTGGATTGGTGGATGTATGAATGTAAATGCTGTTTTTTGTGACATCACAAAAAATTCTAAATGGGCTGTTTCAGCAACTTAGTTTCAAAATGTTCAAGTTTATTTCAAAATTTTCAAGTTTATTTCCAGTTTGTTACAAAATTTTCAAGTTTATTTCCAGTTTGTTTCAAAATTTTCAAGTTTATTTCCAGTTTGTTTCAAAATTTTCAAGTTTATTTCCAGTTTGTTCCAACAGTTTCAAATTTGTTTCCAGTTTGTTTCAAAATTTTCAAGTTTATTTCCAAGATTGAATGAAAAAAAGCCAGATTTTCAGTGCACTATTAGAATTTTAAACCAAACTGTACAGTCATCTGCAAAAGTCCGGGTCAAAAAAAAGAAAACTGATTATTCCAGATTTTCCACTATTTTCCATCATCAGCATTCCATATAAGCTCAGAAGACTCGTGTAGGTTCTCTGGTGGTTCTGGGTGGTAAATAAAATGTCTATATCTGTGTTGTAGTCATGGCGATGCCTGGTTCCCATCACCACCACTGTAAAGAGATGCAGAAATTCTCGTTTAAATCCAGTCATAACGAGGCGCAAACAAACCCTGAACGCACTCACTCCCTGCATTTCACGCTTTTCACACTCGCAGAGCGCAGTGCAAACACATAGTTCACCATTTGTTCAGAGATGCTTTGTAAATTTTCTTAATCTGCCAGAATTTAATCACTGTTTTAACATTTTGTCGAGTTAATCTATGAGCTTATTGGTTAGCGTTACCGCTGCGGGCTGTTTTCTCTATTAAGCTAGCAGATAAATGAGAACGACGGGCAGGGAAAGAGAGATATAGGGAAAGAAAGGGAAGGGGTCGTGGTTAATGAGGGTGTGGAGTGACCCCTGCTATTGGCCTGCTAACCCGCTCTCAGCCCCTCAGCGCTGGAGGTTAATCCTCTTTAGGCTCTAATTGATGGGAGATAATGTGAGACTATAGTGGAGGCCTTGTTTGGTCTGAAGCCCAGCGCTCTCGCGCGCTGTGTGTCGGCAGCAGGTCAGACGTGAAATTGATATTCGGGATTGTTTGTGTGTTTAAGCCGCGCTCGCTCTTATCGAAGGGCCGCAGCGCTAATTTGCTGTGTGTCGGGGGTCCTGTTTAATCGCTCGGTAGCCCACTTCACTCGGCTTTCTACCTGTCAGCACGCGGGTTAGCACCAAAAGAAAAGTGACTCCTCTCTGTGTTAATGAGGCGAAACTCTTTGTGTGTCAGAGGTGCGATAGCTCTTACGCTAAGTCCTCGGGATGCCTTATAAACCTCAGGGGACGGCCGGTGAGAGCTGATTTAAGGCGATGTGTGTTTTGGGCTGAAAATTTACAGCCTCACCCCAAAGCTGAGATTTGTTGGGCGACAGCTTGTTTCTTTACCTACGATGCTAATGTAGTTATATTGGGAAAATATATTCAGAATACATTAATGCATTAGACTGATAAATCAATGTGATCGGTTATTAATCTCAGCGTTACTGAGCTCTGCTAAAGCCTGAGTAGACTGATAAATCAATGTGATCGGTTATTAATCTCAGTGTTACTGAGCTCTGCTAAAGCCTGAGTAGACTGATAAATCAATGTGATCAGTTATTAATCTCAGTGTTACTGAGCTCTGCTAAAGTCTGAGTAGACTGATAAATCAATGTGATCGGTTATTAATCTCAGTGTTACTGAGCTCTGCTAAAGTCTGAGTAGACTGATAAATCAATGTGATCAGTTATTAATCTCAGCGTTACTGAGCTCTGCTAAAGCCTGAGTAGACTGATAAATCAATGTGATCGGTTATTAATCTCAGTGTTACTGAGCTCTGCTAAAGCCTGAGTAGACTGATAAATCAATGTGATCGGTTATTAATCTCAGTGTTACTGAGCTCTGCTAAAGCCTGAGTAGACTGATAAATCAATGTGATCGGTTATTAATCTCAGTGTTACTGAGCTCTGCTAAAGCCTGAGTAGACTGATAAATCAATGTGATCAGTTATTAATCTCAGTGTTACTGAGCTCTGCTAAAGTCTGAGTAGACTGATAAATCAATGTGATCGGTTATTAATCTCAGCGTTACTGAGCTCTGCTAAAGTCTGAGTAGACTGATAAATCAATGTGATCGGTTATTAATCTCAGTGTTACTGAGCTCTGCTAAAGCCTGAGTAGACTGATAAATCAATGTGATCGGTTATTAATCTCAGTGTTACTGAGCTCTGCTAAAGTCTGAGTAGACTGATAAATCAATGTGATCGGTTATTAATCTCAGCGTTACTGAGCTCTGCTAAAGCCTGAGTAGACTGATAAATCAATGTGATCAGTTATTAATCTCAGTGTTACTGAGCTCTGCTAAAGTCTGAGTAGACTGATAAATCAATGTGATCAGTTATTAATCTCAGCGTTACTGAGCTCTGCTAAAGTCTGAGTAGACTGATAAATCAATGTGATCGGTTATTAATCTCAGCGTTACTGAGCTCTGCTAAAGCCTGAGTAGACTGATAAATCAATGTGATCGGTTATTAATCTCAGTGTTACTGAGCTCTGCTAAAGCCTGAGTAGACTGATAAATCAATGTGATCAGTTATTAATCTCAGCGTCACTGAGCTCTGCTAAAGCCTGAGTAGACTGATAAATCAATGTGATCGGTTATTAATCTCAGCGTTACTGAGCTCTGCTAAAGCCTGAGTAGACTGATAAATCAATGTGATCAGTTATTAATCTCAGTGTTACTGAGCTCTGCTAAAGCCTGAGTAGACTGATAAATCAATGTGATCGGTTATTAATCTCAGTGTTACTGAGCTCTGCTAAAGTCTGAGTAGACTGATAAATCAATGTGATCAGTTATTAATCTCAGTGTTACTGAGCTCTGCTAAAGCCTGAGTAGACTGATAAATCAATGTGATCAGTTATTAATCTCAGCGTTACTGAGCTCTGCTAAAGCCTGAGTAGACTGATAAATCAATGTGATCAGTTATTAATCTCAGCGTTACTGAGCTCTGCTAAAGTCTGAGTAGACTGATAAATCAATGTGATCGGTTATTAATCTCAGCATGACTGAGCTCTGCTAAAGCCTGAGTAGACTGATAAATCAATGTGATCAGTTATTAATCTCAGCGTTACTGAGCTCTGCTAAAGTCTGAGTAGACTGATAAATCAATGTGATCAGTTATTAATCTCAGAGTTACTGA
Organism: Pygocentrus nattereri; assembly: GCF_015220715.1. NCBI lineage: Eukaryota > Metazoa > Chordata > Actinopteri > Characiformes > Serrasalmidae > Pygocentrus > Pygocentrus nattereri. The sequence continues at coordinate 54,966,360 of NC_051212.1, forward strand.
GCTCTGCTAAAGCCTGAGTAGACTGATAAATCAATGTGATCGGTTATTAATCTCAGCGTTACTGAGCTCTGCTAAAGCCTGAGTAGACTGATAAATCAATGTGATCAGTTATTAATCTCAGCGTTACTGAGCTCTGCTAAAGCCTGAGTAGACTGATAAATCAATGTGATTGGTTATTAATCTCAGTGTTACTGAGCTCTGCTAAAGCCTGAGTAGACTGATAAATCAATGTGATCAGTTATTAATCTCAGCGTTACTGAGCTCTGCTAAAGCCTGAGTAGACTGATAAATCAATGTGATCGGTTATTAATCTCAGCGTTACTGAGCTCTGCTAAAGCCTGAGTAGACTGATAAATCAATGTGATCAGTTATTAATCTCAGCGTTACTGAGCTCTGCTAAAGTCTGAGTAGACTGATAAATCAATGTGATCAGTTATTAATCTCAGCGTTACTGAGCTCTGCTAAAGCCTGAGTAGACTGATAAATCAATGTGATCGGTTATTAATCTCAGCGTTACTGAGCTCTGCTAAAGCCTGAGTAGACTGATAAATCAATGTGATCAGTTATTAATCTCAGTGTTACTGAGCTCTGCTAAAGCCTGAGTAGACTGATAAATCAATGGGATCAGTTATTAATCTCAGCGTTACTGAGCTCTGCTAAAGCCTGAGTAGACTGATAAATCAATGTGATCAGTTATTAATCTCAGCATTACTGAGCTCTGCTAAAGCCTGAGTAGACTGATAAATCAATGTGATCAGTTATTAATCTCAGCGTTACTGAGCTCTGCTAAAGCCTGAGTAGACTGATAAATCAATGTGATCGGTTATTAATCTCAGCATTACTGAGCTCTGCTAAAGCCTGAGTAGACTGATAAATCAATGTGATCAGTTATTAATCTCAGCGTTACTGAGCTCTGCTAAAGTCTGAGTAGACTGATAAATCAATGTGATCAGTTATTAATCTCAGCGTTACTGAGCTCTGCTAAAGCCTGAGTAGACTGATAAATCAATGTGATCAGTTATTAATCTCAGTGTTACTGAGCTCTGCTAAAGCCTGAGTAGACTGATAAATCAATGTGATCAGTTATTAATCTCAGTGTTACTGAGCTCTGCTAAAGCCTGAGTAGACTGATAAATCAATGTGATCAGTTATTAATCTCAGTGTTACTGAGCTCTGCTAAAGCCTGAGTAGACTGATAAATCAATGTGATCAGTTATTAATCTCAGTGTTACTGAGCTCTGCTAAAGCCTGAGTAGACTGATAAATCAATGTGATCAGTTATTAATCTCAGCGTTACTGAGCTCTGCTAAAGCCTGAGTAGACTGATAAATCAATGTGATCAGTTATTAATCTCAGTGTTACTGAGCTCTGCTAAAGCCTGAGTAGACTGATAAATCAATGTGATCGGTTATTAATCTCAGCGTTACTGAGCTCTTCTAAAGTCTGAGTAGACTGATAAATCAATGTGATCAGTTATTAATCTCAGCGTTACTGAGCTCTGCTAAAGCCTGAGTAGACTGATAAATCAATGTGATCGGTTATTAATCTCAGCGTTACTGAGCTCTGCTAAAGCCTGAGTAGACTGATAAATCAATGCGATCAGTTATTAATCTCAGTGTTACTGAGCTCTGCTAAAGCCTGAGTAGACTGATAAATCAATGCGATCAGTTATTAATCTCAGCGTTACTGAGCTCTGCTAAAGCCTGAGTAGACTGATAAATCAATGCGATCAGTTATTAATCTCAGCGTTACTGAGCTCTGCTAAAGCCTGAGTAGACTGATAAATCAATGTGATCGGTTATTAATCTCAGCGTTACTGAGCTCTGCTAAAGCCTGAGTAGACTGATAAATCAATGTGATCGGTTATTAATCTCAGCGTTACTGAGCTCTGCTAAAGCCTGAGTAGACTGATAAATCAATGTGATCGGTTATTAATCTCAGCGTTACTGAGCTCTGCTAAAGCCTGAGTAGACTGATAAATCAATGTGATCAGTTATTAATCTCAGTGTTACTGAGCTCTGCTAAAGCCTGAGTAGACTGATAAATCAATGTGATCAGTTATTAATCTCAGTGTTACTGAGCTCTGCTAAAGCCTGAGTAGACTGATAAATCAATGTGATCGGTTATTAATCTCAGCGTTACTGAGCTCTGCTAAAGTCTGAGTAGACTGATAAATCAATGTGATCGGTTATTAATCTCAGTGTTACTGAGCTCTGCTAAAGTCTGAGTAGACTGATAAATCAATGTGATCGGTTATTAATCTCAGTGTTACTGAGCTCTGCTAAAGTCTGAGTAGACTGATAAATCAATGTGATCGGTTATTAATCTCAGCGTCACTGAGCTCTGCTAAAGCCTGAGTAGACTGATAAATCAATGTGATCGGTTATTAATCTCAGTGTTACTGAGCTCTGCTAAAGCCTGAGTAGACTGATAAATCAATGTGATCAGTTATTAATCTCAGCGTCACTGAGCTCTGCTAAAGCCTGAGTAGACTGATAAATCAATGTGATCAGTTATTAATCTCAGCGTTACTGAGCTCTGCTAAAGCCTGAGTAGACTGATAAATCAATGTGATCAGTTATTAATCTCAGCGTTACTGAGCTCTGCTAAAGTCTGAGTAGACTGATAAATCAATGTGATCAGTTATTAATCTCAGCGTTACTGAGCTCTGCTAAAGCCTGAGTAGACTGATAAATCAATGTGATCAGTTATTAATCTCAGCGTTACTGAGCTCTGCTAAAGCCTGAGTAGACTGATAAATCAATGTGATCAGTTATTAATCTCAGTGTTACTGAGCTCTGCTAAAGCCTGAGTAGACTGATAAATCAATGTGATCGGTTATTAATCTCAGCGTTACTGAGCTCTGCTAAAGCCTGAGTAGACTGATAAATCAATGTGATCAGTTATTAATCTCAGCGTTACTGAGCTCTGCTAAAGCCTGAGTAGACTGATAAATCAATGTGATCAGTTATTAATCTCAGTGTTACTGAGCTCTGCTAAAGCCTGAGTAGACTGATAAATCAATGTGATCAGTTATTAATCTCAGCGTTACTGAGCTCTGCTAAAGCCTGAGTAGACTGATAAATCAATGTGATCGGTTATTAATCTCAGCGTTACTGAGCTCTGCTAAAGCCTGAGTAGACTGATAAATCAATGTGATCAGTTATTAATCTCAGTGTTACTGAGCTCTGCTAAAGCCTGAGTAGACTGATAAATCAATGTGATCAGTTATTAATCTCAGCGTTACTGAGCTCTGCTAAAGCCTGAGTAGACTGATAAATCAATGTGATCGGTTATTAATCTCAGCGTTACTGAGCTCTGCTAAAGTCTGAGTAGACTGATAAATCAATGTGATCGGTTATTAATCTCAGTGTTACTGAGCTCTGCTAAAGCCTGAGTAGACTGATAAATCAATGTGATCGGTTATTAATCTCAGCGTTACTGAGCTCTGCTAAAGCCTGAGTAGACTGATAAATCAATGTGATCGGTTATTAATCTCAGTGTTACTGAGCTCTGCTAAAGCCTGAGTAGACTGATAAATCAATGTGATCAGTTATTAATCTCAGTGTTACTGAGCTCTGCTAAAGCCTGAGTAGACTGATAAATCAATGTGATCAGTTATTAATCTCAGTGTTACTGAGCTCTGCTAAAGCCTGAGTAGACTGATAAATCAATGTGATCAGTTATTAATCTCAGTGTTACTGAGCTCTGCTAAAGCCTGAGTAGACTGATAAATCAATGTGATCGGTTATTAATCTCAGCGTTACTGAGCTCTGCTAAAGCCTGAGTAGACTGATAAATCAATGTGATCGGTTATTAATCTCAGCGTTACTGAGCTCTGCTAAAGCCTGAGTAGACTGATAAATCAATGTGATCGGTTATTAATCTCAGTGTTACTGAGCTCTGCTAAAGTCTGAGTAGACTGATAAATCAATGTGATGATCAGTGATTAATCTCAGTGTTACTGAGCTCTGCTAAAGCCTGAGTAGACTGATAAATCAATGTGATCAGTTATTAATCTCAGTGTTACTGAGCTCTGCTAAAGCCTGAGTAGACTGATAAATCAATGTGATCAGTTATTAATCTCAGTGTTACTGAGCTCTGCTAAAGCCTGAGTAGACTGATAAATCAATGTGATCAGTTATTAATCTCAGTGTTACTGAGCTCTGCTAAAGCCTGAGTAGACTGATAAATCAATGTGATCAGTTATTAATCTCAGTGTTACTGAGCTCTGCTAAAGCCTGAGTAGACTGATAAATCAATGTGATCGGTTATTAATCTCAGCGTTACTGAGCTCTGCTAAAGTCTGAGTAGACTGATAAATCAATGTGATCGGTTATTAATCTCAGCGTTACTGAGCTCTGCTAAAGCCTGAGTAGACTGATAAATCAATGTGATCGGTTATTAATCTCAGCGTTACTGAGCTCTGCTAAAGTCTGAGTAGACTGATAAATCAATGTGATCAGTTATTAATTTCAGTATTACTGAGCTCTGCTAAAGCCTGAGTAGACTGATAAATCAATGTGATCGGTTATTAATCTCAGTGTTACTGAGCTCTGCTAAAGCCTGAGTAGACTGATAAATCAATGTGATCAGTTATTAATCTCAGTGTTACTGAGCTCTGCTAAAGCCTGAGTAGACTGATAAATCAATGTGATCAGTTATTAATCTCAGTGTTACTGAGCTCTGCTAAAGCCTGAGTAGACTGATAAATCAATGTGATCGGTTATTAATCTCAGCGTTACTGAGCTCTTTTGAGACTAATAATCAGAAGTGAACATGTTTGCATCTTTGTGTTGTGAATCTGTGTCGTACTGGACTCCTGCTCAGGGGATTGTGGGAGAAGCAGCGCACTGATGCAGGCAGCAAGAGAGGGAATATAAAGTTAAGAGTCTTTGGAAATTGATTGAAATCGAAAGTGAATTTTTCATGAAACGTCTCGCAAGAAACAGAATAATTACATGACGAAAACTAACAACCAGGAACACTGAAGGACAGAATTAAAGAAAAGAGATGTTCCGTGTGCCTTTCCCAGATTCATTTTAAGTATATTCTGAATATGATACTTAATTGTAATGGCGTTTGTCACTGAATACATTCAGGATAATGTATTCAATATTCAGCCATCACTACTGTTTCCAAGTGTTCTGCCCAGCATGTACACCAAAATGCATATTAAACCCATGTGGAGTTTCTGCTGCTGTTGTCTAAAAACTGGAGAAAGGCAGCGCTGCCACTGTTTTTTGCGGTGCTATTGTTATGCTGACGTCCACAATTAGAGTTTTGGATCCATTTTTGCCAGCTGTGGAATTCCACCTCCTCATTTAACCCGTCTGTGCAGTGAAACACCACATACACACTAGTGAACACACACACTAGGGGGCAGCCCTATCCACAGCACCCAGGGAGCAGTTGGGGGTTAGGTGTCTCGCTCAAGGGCACTTGCCGAGGGGATCGAACCGGCGACCTTCCGGTCACAAGGCTGGTTCCCTGACCTCCAGCCCGCGACTGCCCAACTGGTTACAGGTAACAGTGAGTCATACGGTCAGAAACCGCATGATTAAGCCTGTTGGAGATGCTGAACACCTCGACACGCTTTGACCCTGCTGGAAAAACCAGCACAGACCTCAAAGTCCGCATGTGTTGTGGTTTTGATGCTAAACCAGGTAGACAAACGTGGAATACATGGTGGCGTATCACTGCTGTCGGAGCAAAACCTCGTATCTCCATTTTTGTCGTTTTTCATCTTTTGACTTAATTTGAAAACACCCGTTGTTGTTTACGTTTTGTGTGTATTTCATGACGAATGGACCCAAAGAAACGTCCCAAAATGACTTGGAAAGACGCCTGGTTCCATTGACTTGCATTAAAAGTAGAGTGGGTTTTTTCCTTCTCCTGTAAAGTTACCATTTTGGAGATACGAGGTTTTCGTCCGACAACAGCGATATGTTGTTTTTTCAGCAGAGGAGATGATTAGCTCCATGCTGAATGGTGGGGTATAAGCTACCCTGACATGTTAGCTACATTAGCTTTGTAGCTTCAGTGCTAAAGCGAAGCGAGCGTAGTGGCTCAGCGATGTGGTTCCTACACGTTGCTCAGTACTGACCTTCAGTAACTTTAGCTTCTTTATTTCAGAGAACTTTAGAAATATGAGTGCATGTGGCAAAACGAGGTGAAGGTACTGCTAGATTACACCGCCAGTGATGATTTATTAGTGAAAGATTGATGCTGACGGTGTCGATCCACTCTTACAGTTTACAGCAATCTTTTGTATGCTCAATTCCTGGAGACGGTCGTTCCACTGACTTTTCCTACTTTCTGCAAAATTAACTGGTTAAGATGTAAACAAAGCCGTTCCGATCGGTTTGGTGTGAAACGCACTGTTCTAGATAAACTGACCGAGTCAGAGCCGTTCACAGTGATGGTGATAGGAACCAGACGTCCCTCTAAAAGCTCCTCACAGAAAGTTCCTACATGAACTGGTTCTGAATTCACTGCCTGATGACTGAGACGCTGTTTTATGGGAGTTTAGAGAACTTCAACTCCATTCATGGTGGAGGGAGACATGCAGGGCGCTGTGCGGCAAAATAGTCCCCAAAGAAAACTCATTATTCCAGATTTTCCACTGTTTTCCATCATCAACATTCCATATAAGCTCAGCAGACTCGTGTAGGTTCTCTGGTGGTTCTGGATGGTAAACAAAGCGTCTATATCTGTGTTGTAGTCATGGCGACGCCTGGTTCCCATCACCACCACTGTAAAGACGTCTGAACCGTTTCACACCGAACCCACTCTGTTTACACCTCACACACACTAGCTTATGCAGAATTGGTGGAATTCTCCTTTAAACCCAGTTCTTACAACGTGCAATTAATAGAAATGAACCACCGTGTCAGTTTTAACATTTTGCAGCTTCAAAGACGAACATAAGGCAAGTTCATCTATAAGCTTGTGGTTCTGTCTGGCGTTCCCGAAGGTTTCAGTGCTGCGCTCAGGTGTGTAAAGCCGACTCACAGAGCTTCCTAACTGCTCACTTCATGCACAGCCAGCGGCATACAGGAGCTGAACTCCTGCTCAAAAGCTTAGAACCTGTGGTTTGTGTAGTACAACACCGATTCGGTTGCTCTAAAACGTTTGTGAATCATTTGAATGTGCTAGTTTACCGGTTTTAGATAATAATCCGTAGGAGGAAACGGAGAAACGTTAGACGGGAATGATGAGCAGAGCTGTAGAAGGTTCTGAGATGACTACAGAATAATACGGTTCATTCTGAGAAGCCATCGTGTGAGTGATTATACCTCCCTGCAATTTCTATCAGCTTTGACCAAATATGAATGTACATTGGTACCTACAGTGGACCATTAATCGTTTTATTCACAGAATTCTTAAATATTGAATCAAACATCTAAAAATTCAGATCCACGTTGTGTAAGATGTTATTCTTATGTAATGTAATTGTGAATGTGGCGAACGCTTGACTAGTGTTGTGTAGTAGAAAAGCTGAGTAATATTTTAACTGCGGGCCTGTTATTCAGTTATTAATCTGATCATTTATTATTCAGTAACTATAACAATTCTAACTGGTGTCTTTTTGGAGTTAGACGTGTTTTTGTGCTGGTAGATTGCACTCTCACTGTCGTTTTGCAGGGTAGAAGATGCTGCGATGTTTTCTTTTGTCAGGTTATGTAGTATTTAATGTTCCCTCACTACAGTACCCAGCATGCATTACACAAATGCATTAATCAGTTTCAGGAATCCTGAAGTGGTGGTACAGATGAGATGTTTGAAATGATCACTATTGTGTTATAGTATTAGCTATCTTCTTCCATTAGCGACCTACAATAATTATAGTAATAATAAATAATAATAATTTAAAAAATGAATAAAAGGCTGCTCAAATATCCACCCAAAAATGCTTGTAGCTGTTCAAAATTTCCTCCCACCTTCAAGATGCATCGACAGTAGGGGATTTTCTAGCCTTTAAACATGACCGAGCACCACTAGAGTTGGCGCGTCAGCAGCCAGTTTGAAGGGTTCATTTGGTCAAATTTGCTAAATTGGTTGGGCTGTAAGTCACAATTACATGCTACAGTAGCCTCATAGCTTCATAGCTCTGGCAAAAACTAAAGAAGCCTAAAAAAATGTTTAATTCTTTTAAAAGAATCTAAAGTCGCATTTTGCGGGCATTGTGCAAGACAAGATACACACATCAGAACACTCAGCAGAACCGGCCCTCACTAGCCAGTGTGAAGTCATCCAGCTGTGACATCAGCATCAACAAGTAAACTGCCTTGAAATACACACAAAACCCTCATATTAGTGGTCTTAGCTGTTGGCCTTCATGTTACAGCAAAGGGTTAAAACAGTGACATGATTCACAAATCGGACGACTCGTCAGACTCTGTGTCACCATCCAGAGTGATTTCCTCCACCGGTGACCGTCCATCAGCCAGAGATCAGCTCCACAATCACCCAAAACCCACCGCTGGCATCATATATCTGCTTTTAGCCTTCTGTTTATAACAAAGGGTTAAAAGAGCAACATGACTTACACATCAGAACACTCAGCAGAACCTGCCCTGACTGCCCAGAGCGAGGGAACCAGCTCTAACATCCCACAACCCAGAAATACAGAACAAACACACGGCCAGATCACGGTCAAACCTCCTGTAGGCCGTTATAGGGCAGCAACGGGTTAAAACAGTGAACTGATTCACAAATCGGACCACTCGTCAGACTCTGTGTCACCATCCAGAGTGATTTCCTCCACCTGTGACCGTCCATCAGCCAGAGATCAGCTCCACAATCACCCCAAACCCACCGCTGCTTTTAGCCTTGCTGTGATAAACAAAGGGAAAAGGTGGCGCGACACATCAGAACGGTCATGATAGTCCATTTGAATTTAAACTCATTCAATCTGAAAATAAAGTCTGACTCGCTGTGTATCAGAGTTTCAGCGCTCCGTGGGAATCAAAGAGGGCGGAAAATCACATTAGATCAGATTAATTATTCATTTTTACTCAATAATAACTAATAGAATTAATCACCGTCAGAATTCGAGCATTTTTAACACGAACTCTGGACAAACGGTCTGAATTTTTCGAGGTTCTCGAGACGTCAAAAAGCAAAAACGTACAAGATGTAGGAGGTGCCAAGTATATTTTTCAGCCGAATTCATCAAGGCATTCATTTCGGTTTGCATTTCCGTGTGAAATAATGGCATATCTGAGCAGCCCGGGGTCTCCTGATGGCGTGTGTGGCTGTCTCCAGTCAATACTTTATAGTTGTGATTGAGCAAAATACCAAACAATCGCACCACATTCCAAAGAGTTACTGGGTATGTCATTAAAAATGTACAATTTCTCATCAAAGGTCTTCAGCCCACGTTCTCCCACCTGCGCTGGCCTCTTAGGCTGGAGTCCATGTAGTCTGAAGATCCACTTTTCTATCTGTGCTGTGTCTGGGATTCTCTCAGATCCCTCACTGAAGGATGAAACATCCCTCTGCACTGGAAGTGGGGTTTTTGGGTGTTCTGCTGTTTTTCCTCTTCCTCTGCTGTCCACCACTCTCTCCTCCGCTCCCTCTCTCTCCGTTTTTAATAAAGACACTGGTGTCAGACTTTCATTAACTGGGCGCTCGGGGCAAACACGGTGAGAGAGAAAAGCCGCGAAGCGTCTGTCGCCAGCGCTGTGAACGGCCTGAAATTCCAGCTATGGGGAAAGGTGGGAATGAGAGGACAATCCTTTATTAAAGTCCAATAGGACGGCGGAGATGCCCACACAGTAACTGCGTAAAATAGGCGTGTCTGTGAGGTTTGTGTTCAAATAAAAGCTGTTTTATTTGAACCAGAGTCGTTAACGTGCTGCTTTTCACCTCTCAGCTTGTAGCACATCTGTGTTTCTGATTTTACGCCTGAAATCGTTTGTTGTGCTTACGTTAATACAGGTTTTAACTCTATGGCATTAAAGTCCATCTCAGGCTTCAGGCTGAGTTAGATTCAAGTGCAGCTTCTATGCTCGAGATGCATTTAAGGCCTGATATATTGAATATTACAGCGTCTGAAGCCTGGTAGTGAAATGAGGGGGAGTTTAAATGGGATATCGATGTGGCATTAAAGAGGAACTCCACCAACTTTTCAGAATTTCTGCATAATTAAATGTTTAAGATGTAAACAGAGCCGTTCCGATCGATTTGGTGTGAAATGCTCTGTTCTAGATAAACTGACCGAGTCAGAGCTGCTCCCAGTGGTGGTGATGGGAACCAGACGTCCCTCTAAAAGCTCCTCACAGTGGTGGTGATGGGAACCAGACGTCCCTCTAAAAGCTCCTCACAGTGGTGGTGATGGGAACCAGACGTCCCTCTAAAAGCTCCTCACAGTGGTGGTGATGGGAACCAGACGTCCCTCTAAAAGCTCCTACAGAAAGTTCCTACATGAACTGGTTCTGAATTCACTGCCTGATGACTGAGACGCTCTTTTATGAGAGTTTAGAGAACTTCAACTCCATTCATGGTGGAGGGAGACATGCAGGGCGCTGTGCGGCAAAATAGTCCCCAAAGAAAACTCATTATTCCAGATTTTCCACTGTTTTCCATCATCAACATTCCATATAAGCTCAGAAGACTCGTGTAGGTTCTCTGGTGGTTCTGGATGGTAAATAAAGTGTCTATATCTGTGTTGTAGTCATGGCGACGTCTGGTTCCCATCACCATCACTGAGAGTCTCTGAAGTCTACTGTTATTTTTATTTACTCATAACACATCTGTATTTCTTGCACATCTGCTTTTGAGCACCACTAGAGATCTATGGTTTAATGAGTGATACTGTTTGTTATGCTTATTCGGCTGAACTGAACTGATCAGACCTGAATTAAACGTAACTGAATTGAATTGAACTGAATTTGAACTAAATAGAATTCAATTGACCAGAACTGAACTGAATCGATCTAAACTGTTTCAAACTGAAAGTTGAATTCAATTCAGTTGAATTAAAACTGAATTCGACGTAACTGAAGTGAATTGAGCAGAAGTTGTTTTAATTAAAATTTAAATGAAATGAATGGAATTTAACCGAACTGAACCAAATTGAGCTGATTTGATCCGAATTGAATTTAATTGCACTTATTGTCCGGTCCGGTCAGAAAAGTCATCTCTCAGAAATCGCTGTGTAGTGTATGTAATGTTGTGCGGACCTGATAAGATTCAGTACCACAGAATATCAGTTCTCTGACTAACAGCCTGTTTTGATGGGACTGTTTTGTTCTTTTCTGCTCTGCTCTGAAGATTTTAACTCCAAGAACTTAATATTTGTTTAATCTTCTGTGGAACGTCTTTTAAAACGGTCCAAGTGCACCAATAGAATTAAACACAGGCAGGCTGCTGTATAATGGGCATTATAGCATGGAAGTGATGCTTATTATGCAAATAATACTATCAAAATATGATGTAATATCACAGTGTTGTAGATGGTGTCACTGAGATTGTGGTCATTTTGTTATTTGACATGGAATTAAAACCTTTCTAGACTGAGATTTAGTACGTTAGCCTGTTGTGAGGTGTTATGGGTGGAATATTACAGGGTTTCATGTTCATTTGGAGCTGCAGTGCTGGAAATCAGGCGGTGTCAGATGAGATATTGATGCTTTTTAACTCTGTCTAAAAAAGATCTGTTAGGAAATGAGCGTTAAAGTAAAGGAGCCTTTCATTCTGTCCTGATTTCTCTGATGTGTTTAGATGTTTACACCTGTTATTTTTGCGTTTGTTAGTTTATAGCACCTCAGTATGAATTGAGTTGAATTGAGTTGAATTGGACTGAATTGAGCAAATCATAGCTTAGATTTTATAACACGTTACAAAACTGTATGTTAGAAGTGGTGCAATAATGGTGTATATGAATGTGTATATCGTGTATATGTGTACATATGTGGAGTATATATATTTATATCGCCGCTGTCGGGACAAAACCTCATATCTCCAAAATGGTAACTCTACAGGAGAAAGAAAAAACCTACTGTACTTTTAATGTAAGTCAATGGAACCGGACGTCTTTCCAAGTCATTTTTGGCCATGTATTGTTGTCCATCCTTCATGAAATTTACATACAACATAAAGGCCCACATGCAGTTTCAAATTATGTCAAAAACTGAAAATCAACTAAATTGTTAAATGGGGTTTTGTTTCCGACAACAGCAATGTGTGTGTGTGTGTGTGTGTGTGTGTATATATGTGTGTGTATATATATATATATATATACACTATTTTTCCTCACCTTCGCACCTGTGCAAATGTGACTTGACAATAAAAGTGATTTGAACTGGACTGAACTGAATTGGACTGAATTGATGTGAACTGTATGGAATTTAATTGAATGGGACTAAATTGATTTGAACTGTATGGAATTTAATTGACTTGGACTGAATTGATGTGAACTGTATGGAATTTAATTGAATGGGACTAAATTGATGTGAACTGTATGGAATTTAATTGAATGGGACTAAATTGATTTGAACTGTATGGAATTTAATTGACTTGGACTGAATTGATGTGAACTGTATGGAATTTAATTGAATGGGACTAAATTGATGTGAACTGTATGGAATTTAATTGAATGGGACTAAATTGATTTGAACTGTATGGAATTTAATTGACTTGGACTGAATTGATGTGAACTGTATGGAATTTAATTGAATGGGTCTAAATTGATGTGAACTGTTTGGAATTTAATTGAATTGGACTGAATTGATGTGAACTGTATGGAATTTAATTTAATGGGACTGAATTGATGTGAACTGTATGGAATTTAATTGAATGGGACTAAATTGATGTGAACTGTATGGAATTTAATTGAATGGGACTGAATTGATGTGAACTGTATGGAATTTAATTGAATGGGACTAAATTGATGTGAACTGTATGGAATTTAATTGAATTGGACTAAATTGATGTGAACTGTATGGAATTTAATTGAATTGGACTGAATTGATGTGAACTGTATGGAATTTAATTGAATGGGACTAAATTGATGTGAACTGTATGGAATTTAATTGAATTGGACTGAATTGATGTGAACTGTATGGAATTTAATTGAATGGGACTAAATTGATGTGAACTGTATGGAATTTAACTGAATTGGACTAAATTGATGTGAACTGTATGGAATTTAATTTAATGGGACTGAATTGATGTGAACTGTATGGAATTTAATTGAATGGGACTAAATTGATGTGAACTGTATGGAATTTAATTGAATTGGACTAAATTGATGTGAACTGTATGGAATTTAATTGAATTGGACTGAATTGATGTGAACTGTATGGAATTTAATTGAATGGGACTAAATTGATTTGAACTGTATGGAATTTAATTGAATGGGACTGAATTGATGTGAACTGTATGGAATTTAATTGAATGGGACTAAATTGATTTGAACTGTATGGAATTTAATTGAATGGGACTAAATTGATGTGAACTGTATGGAATTTAATTGAAATGGACTGATTTGAATTGAGTCGGGCTGAATTGAGTTAAGTTAATGGAGTTAAACTGAATTAAAGTATTTGAACTGAATTGAATTAAACTGAATTGGACTCAATACTACTTCATTGTCCAGTCAGGAAAAGACAGTGGTCATTCGGGTTTGGTTGGTGATTTACGTGATGTGACGGAGATCTGAGAAGAGCTGTGAATTCTCGGGAATTCTGCGATCCAGTGTTTTAGCATATTTCCTCCAGCTGTGAGGAATTTTTACTGAACATTAAGGTCATTTAGTGCTGGAGTGCTGGAAATGAGGAGGTGCCCGACGTCTCATTGGCGCTTTTAACACAGGCCTGCCGTCTGAAGCAGGTTAACATTAAAATAAAGCTGCGTTTATTCTCCTCTGATTTCTAAGATCCTTTAATATTAAACTCATTCTGAGTTTGTTCTTTTGAAGCACCTCAGTATTTCATGCACATCTGCTTTAAGCGCTGCTGGAAGTCGATTCAGCCTGAATGGCAGATTAATAATAATCACTGTACTCATTCAGTTGAATTGAACTGAAATGAATTGGATTGAATGGAATGGAATTGAATTGGACTGAATTGCACAAATCACAGCTTTTATTTCATAACTTATATTACTGTACAAAACTGTACATTGGAAATGAGTATATTAATGTGAATATTGTATATATGTATGTGTTTATATATATATATGCTTGTATATTATTCTAATATTTAATTCTAAGTACTGCTATAAGTCTATTTGTGACTGGTATAGTGATTAGTGCTGTAACCTTATTCAACAGAACTGAATTGAATTGAGCTAAATTCAAATTCAGCTGTATCGTCCAGTCAGAGCAGATGACCCATCTTCTGTTTCAGTGTTTTGTCCAGTCATCGGGCCTTTTTACTGAATATTTAGCTGATCTGATGGTGGAAACGAGGGGGTGTCAGATGAAGGGGTGTCAGATGAGGGGGTGTCAGATGAGGGGTGTCAGATGAGGGGGTGTCAGATGAGGGGTGTCAGATGAGGGGGTGTCAGATGAGGGGTGTCAGATGAGGGGGTGTCAGATGAGATGTTGGTGCTCTGTAACTCAGGCCTGGTGAGTAAACAGGTCTGTTTGGGTGGGAACGTTAAAATACAGCAGCGTTTCATTCTGTCCTGATTTCTAAGGTGAGTTTATATATTTACACGTTTATTATCACGTTTGTTAGTTTATAGTGAATCCGTATTTCATGCTCATCTGTTTAAGCACTGCTAGAAGTCAATTTGGCCTGAATGGCATAGTGAGTAATAACTATAAGTCAAGTTCAGTTGAATTGAACTGAATTGGACAGAATTGAATGGAATAGAATGGAATGGGATTGAACTGAATTGGACAGAATAAAATGGAATAGAATGGAATGGAATTTAACTGAATTGGACAGAATTGAATGGAATAGAATGGAATAGAATTGAACTGAATTGGACAGAATAAAATGGAATGGGATTGAACTGAATTGGACAGAATTGAATGGAATAGAATGGAATGGAATTTAACTGAATTGGACAGAATTGAATGGAATAGAATGGAATAGAATTGAACTGAATTGGACAGAATAAAATGGAATGGGATTGAACTGAATTGGACAGAATTGAATGGAATAGAATTGAACTGAATTGGACAGAATAAAATGTAATGGAATAGAATTGAATTGGACAGAATTGAATGGAATAGAATTGAACTGAATTGGACAGAATAAAATGTAATGGAATAGAATTGAATTGGACAGAATTGAATGGAATTGAGCTGAATTGGACAGAATAAAATGGAATTGAATGGGATTGAAGTGAATTGCACAGAATAAAATGGAATGGAATGGAATTGAAGTGAATTTGACAGAATAAAATGGAATGGAATGGAATTGAATAGGACAGAATTGAATGGAATTGAATTGGACAGAATTGAATGGAATTGAGCTGAATAGGACAGAATAAAATGGAATGGAATGGGATTGAACTGAATAGGACAGAATGGAATGGAATGGAATTGAACTGAATTGGACAGAATAAAATGGAATGGAATGGAATTGAATTGGACAGAATTGAATGGAATTGAATTGGACAGAATTGAATGGAATTGAATTGGACAGAATTGAATGGAATTGAACTGGACAGAATTGAATGGAATTGAACTGGACAGAATTGAATGGAATTGAACTGAATTGGACAGAATAAAATGGAATGGAATGGAATTGAATTGGACAGAATTGAATGGAATTGAATTGGACAGAATTGAATGGAATTGAATTGGACAGAATTGAATGGAATTGAGCTGAATAGGACAATAAAATGGAATGGAATTGAAGTGAATTGAGTTGAATGGAACTGGACTGAAACTGTTTGAATGGCGTAGTGAGCAATAATAACTGTCGTACTTATATTATTGAGCTAAATGAAATTGAATTGAATTGATAGTACTTTCTTATCCCGTCAGGGCAGAAACGTCGTGTTCCAGGTGTTTGTCTTCCAGGTGTTTGATGCAGCAGTAACAGCCTTGTCAGCTGGTAATTGTGATTCAGTCGTGCATTAAGCTCAGTCTGTATTCCCGCGTGTGCCCGGCTGCTGTGAGGCCAGACGTTCTGGACATTTCCGTGTTTAAAGCTCATTTGGAGCTGGATTTGGGGAAATGGGGGTGTCAGATGAACTATCGGTGCTGTTTTAACTCAGGCCTGCTGTCTAAAGTGGGCCTGTTTGGAGTTTATCAGTATCTCATGCTCATCTGCTTTAAGCTCCGCTAGAAGGCGATTGGGCCTGAATGGCGCAGTGAGTCATAACAATGTGTTTGCTTTTATAATTGAACTGGATTGAGTGAAAGTGAATTGACTTGAACTGGACTTAACGCCGCTTTACTGCCCAGTCATTCGGGTCTCAGTGGTGTTCGGTTAGTCGCTTAATTAGTGCGGCGTTAAAGGCGTCTTTGGCCGTCGGGAATAGCGAGATTCAGTCTGTATTGTAGCCTGTTGTGAGGCCAGACGTCCTGAATATCAGTGTTTAAAGCTCATTTGGTGCTGGAAGCCAAACCTGAGGGGCTGTCAGATGAGATGTTGGTGCCCAGGCCTGGTGAGTAAACAGGTCTGTTTGGGTGGGAACGTTAAAATAAAGCAGCGTTTCATTCTGTCCTGATTCCTAAGGTGTGTTTATTTCAGGTGTGTTCATTTGTAGCGCAGCCGTATCTCATGCTCACCTGCTTTAAGCGAGAAGTCGATCCGGCCTGAACGGCGTATGGAATAATAGCAACTTGTATACTTTTATAAAGGAACTGGATAGGATTGAAGTGAATTGTGATGTTTGGTTAGGCACTTATTCACTACGCCATTAAAAGCTGCTTTGAGTCGGTAGCAGTGAGATTCAGTCGTGCTGTAAGCTCAGTATGTATTGTAGCCTGTTGTGAGGCCTGACGTGCTGAATGTCACTATGCGTCGAGCTGATCTGGAGCCGGAATGCTGGAAATGAGGGGTGTCAGATGAGATATCGGTGCTTTTCAAGTCTAACCCTGCTGTCTGAAGTGGGTCTGTTTGGAGTTTGAGGATAAAATGAAGCAGCATTTTCTTCTCCATTGATTTTAAGATCTAATATGTTTCACCTTATTTTTTGGAGCCGGGCGTTTGAAGAAGCTTCTATACGACGTTGAATTGAACTGAACTTTAGAAGCATTAAGAGCTTCTTCAGTCCTGCTTCACTGAGCTTTAGTCTGAAAATCGGACTTTCATTTGACCGCGTTCTCCCGTTTATAAGGCCTCACGTGCTGAGCTGCGACGTGTGGTGCTGGACTGCTGGAGGTGGCGTCTCGCGTGGAGTAAATTTCGTTCTTCGCTGCTTTCTGAGATCTGTTTACATGCTTGCACGTTATTTCGCGTTTGGTAGGTCGCGGCACAGCAGTGTTTCGAGCGCGCCCGGTTTGGACGTTGTGATTTGTGAAGTGAGCAGCACCACATGGTCATGATTTTGGTGTTCCGTCAGGCCTTCAGAGCTCATTTAGCGCTGCTTGACTTCAGGTCTGGTCAGGAAAATAAAATCTGGTGCTCGTTTGTATTGAAATCAGCCCTCGGATGGTTTCCGATGAGCGGTCAGCAGCGTGTAAAGCAGGAGGACGAGAAGTTCTGATTCAGCAGAACTCATCTGTGAAATATTCATCCCTGCTGTCTGACGGCGGCTAAATAAAACAGCGTGAGGACAGGCCGCCTTTGTGTTCTGCTTCGTTATTCGTTTGTAGTTTTATTCTTTTGGCCGAGGACCTGGGCCTTGTTGCGTTGGAGGGTGGAGGCTGCGTCCAGTATGAAGCAGAGGACAGGAGAGGACAGGACAGGAGAGGACAGGACAGGACAGGACAGTTAATTATTTCCGTCCCGAGCCCTAAAAAGCCCCCTTTTGCTCTCGTCTCTGCTCATACAGATTGGCTTTGTGATTTGTATGAGGATTTGAAAGGCTTTAGCGGAGTGTTTGCCGTGTCTGTGGCTGCGTGAGTGTTTAAACAGCCTCTCAGTAATGAAGGAGGGAAGAGAGACAGATAGAGAGAGAGAGGGAGAGAGAGAGAGAGAGAGAGAGAGAGAGGGAGAGAGGGGGGGGGGGACAGGATCTCTCCCTGCTCGGCCCTTCTGGGAAAGGAAGGCCCCAGGTGGCGTAGTGGGGTCTGTGTATTTGTATGATTGTGTGTATTTATCTCCTTGTGGGGACCAGGTTGCTCATTCTGATGAAAAGGTGAACAATTAGTGGTCAAAAAATGATCATGTTTTTAAAATCTAACATTTTGGTTGCTGAGGATAAAATGACAAGTCTTTCACAAATGTTCTGAATAATCCAGTGCGTGAGGTGTAATCAGAGATCCAGAGGGTTTGGAGTGAAACGGTCCAGACGTCTTTACAGTGGTGGTGATGGGAACCAGGCGTCGCCATGACTACAACACAGATATAGACACTTTATTTACCATCCAGAACCACCACAGAACCTACACGAGTCTTCTGAGCTTATATGGAATGTCGATGATGGAAAACAGTGGAAAATCTGGAATAATGAGTTTTCTTTGGGGACTATTTTGCCGCACAGCGCCCTGCATGTCTCCCTCCACCATGAATGGAGTTGAGGTTCTCTAAACTCTCATAAAACAGCGTCTCAGTCATCAGGCAGTGAATTCAGAACCAGCTCATGTAGGAACTTTCTGTAGGAGCTTTTAGAGGGACGTCTGGTTCCCATCACCACCACTGGGAACGGTTCTGACTTGGTGAGTTTATCTAGAACGGAGCGTCTCACACCAAACCGCTCTGAACGACTCTGTTTACATCTTAAACCTTTAGTTGTGCAGAAAGTTTGAAAAGTTGGTGGCATTTCCCTTTAAAGGTTAGAGTTGTTTAGGTGGAGTACAGTAACATTTCAGAATCAAGTTTATTTTCACGTTTTATTTGTCCTATAGAGTTATAGAGGTATAAAATAGAGTTTACATGTATTTTTGCACCTTCCTTTAAAATGCATTACAAACAGCTGAATTGCTCCTTCACAAACAAGAATATGAGTTAAGAGTAGCAGCTCCACACACACGACTGGGTATTTACATTTACGGCATCCAGAGCGACGGTGAAGGCGGTGTTAGGAGTCTTGCCCAAGGACTCTTATTGGTATAGTGTAGGGCGGTTACCCAGGCGGGGCACTGAACCCCAGTCTGCAGCATAGAAGGCAGAGGTGTTACCCACTACACTAACCAACCACTACATTATAATGGAAGCAGAATATTTCTGCTTTTGTGGAAATGATAAATGACAGACTTGCTTTTTGGTGCTGTCGGAACAAAACCGTGTATCTCCAAAATGAGAATTTTACAAGAGAAGGAAAAAACTGACTGTACTTTTAATGCAAGTCAATGGAACCAGAAATGTTTCCGAGTCATTCTTGGCCGTTTCTTTTAGTCCGTTCATCATGAAATTTACACACGACGTAAGGGACGACAGGCACTTTCAGAATGTGTAAAAACTGAAAAATGATGAGATATGAGGTTTTGTTCAGACAGCAGCGGCATGTGGCGTTCGTTATTATTTGATTGTCATTTTTTCAATCGTGAGACTTTCTGGATGTTAATTCATCAGTATCTTTATTTCGAGAGCTCAAATGTCCTGTGTTCTGTTGTATTTAATATTTTTGAAGTTGCGTTGTGTTTTACTCTTTATGTTGCGTGTGAAAAGGTGCGGATACGCTCATCTCCACGGCGCGCAGTCGGACCTCACGGACCACGTCGTGGCCTTCAGGGTATCTTTACGTTGCTTTTGCTCTGTAGCGCATAAACATTTCTGTACTTGTGGACTTGTTTGTGATCATAACGAAGTGATTTTGCATGTGCATCTCCAGCAAAGTTGGTTTTATTTAATTGACAGTGATTACAGTCTTCTGAGCGACGTATGTATATAGAAAGCCTTGCTACCTGCCAGATCTCCATAAAAGACACTTTACAGGAGAAGGAAAATCATTCTCAACTTTCACTGTAAGTATGTTTATTTTATGTCCACTCAAAATGAGCATCACACTTTGGGAAATATTTCTAAGAAGATTATATATTAGATAATCCACTTGTATAAAGAAGAAGAAGGTCAAAGTGAAGAAAACAGGAGTTTCCAGAGCTGGAAATTAAAAACTGATTAAAAGCTACAGAGAAAATGTGGCTCCTAACAACCACCTGGAAGAGCTGGTCGACCCCCAGAACTGCCCCCATCAGATAAACAGCACTGAAAGCTTTGATCTCTGAGAGAGAGGAGAAGATCAAGCTGCTTCAGATCTGAAAACATCCACAGGTGTTTCTGTCCATCCTTCCACTGTGAGAAGACCACTCAGCGCTGTGGGTCTGAAAGGACGTGTAGCTGATCAAGAAGAACCTCACTGAGAAAAGGAGACGGACACACCAAACAAAGAAGCTGGACGATGGACTGACCGGCCCAGAGCCCAGACCTCACCACTGAACGGGTTTGATCATCAACCAGCTTCTCAGACTGAACTGAGGAGGCGTGTCTGCAGGTTCTTTGAGGAGCTGGAAGTGAGGCTCCTGAGAAGAACTGCTATTATGTTTAGTTGTTGAGGCTCCTGTGGACGTCGCTATTAAACGCATCAGATTTTGTCGTTTTTTTATTTCTTTTGCACATTTTGAAAACTGTGTTAATATTTTTGAATGGACCAATAGGAATGCTCCAAAATTCTCGTTCAGTTGACTTCCATTCAACCAGGAGAACGTTCGTCCTTCTCCGGTGAGCTTGCTGTTTCTGGGGGTTTCGTCTCCACAGTGATGAGAGATGAAGAACTTGGACTGAACGGCTGTTTTGAGTGGAATGAATAGATTAATTAATTAATAAACAAACAAATAAATAAATAAATGGTTGAGCACAAGAAGCCACAACAGCTGTGCACGTCATGTTCCTTTAGCTTTAGCATTTAGCTACAGTCTCACATATGGGGCATGAACCACCCCACAAAGGCAAGAATACACACCCGTGTGTGTGTGTGTGTGTGTGTGTGTGTGTGTGTGTTTGCGGGACCCCACGGTGAAAAGGTTCTGCCCTAATGTCAGCAGAAGCAGCGGAAGCTTGTCTGAGTGTCTGAATGGAGACAAAAGGACAGTGGACACACATCTACCCCTTTGTCCTTTGACCTCATTGCCCTCTAGAGCCTCCGGTCCACCAACCCTTTGATTAGCCGTGTGGTTACCGCTGACCCCCCACCCCCCCCCACCAGTAACCCCCCCGACCTCGACACCCAGTCCCCGGCCTGCACTTGGCCACCGCTGACCCCTCCTTCCGGACACATCCGAGGGAGGGAAAGTGGACGTTTTTTGAAAGCGAGCGTTTGGGGGGAAAAGGGACGGCGTGCACCTTGACCCGTCTAGACGTTCCCTCTGTATCCGTTAGTTACAAAGCAGCCAGAGTGAACTCTGACCTTTTAATGTACTTAATGTAAGTTTTTCTTTCCCCGGCCCCTCTGAGGCTCGGGGGGCTTCGGCACATTCGCTTAAAACGTAAAACTTACAGCTGCTTTTCATTATTTTCCGTCCGAGAGTGGACGCTGGCCCCCGTGTGCTCGTTCAGAAAAACGTCAAAAAAGATTTTAGTTCAAAAATTCGGAAAATGCTGCATAAAAATTTGAGCTTATTTTTAACAAATTGATTTTTTTTTCCTCCTAGCTGTGAAATTTTTCTCACTTTATTGGAACCGGGATCCTGATGAGACATTTCTTCGCCAAACACGAGTATGTAAGTACTGATTTGCATATGTTTTTAGTTAGAAACCTACTTTTAATATTTTCCTGCACAGTAATATAAAGAAACGGCCTTGAACTTTTGGATTTATTTATTTATTTATTTATTTATTTATTTATTAGGTAGTATTGATTTTTATAGCCGGCACCAGAAATGCTCAGATGATTACAGTGAATATCTGAATAATCAGACATTGTGCAGTGATAAATAACAAGTTAAGATAAACTTGTTTACTCTGAATCTGGACGTCTCAGCATTTAACCCTTAAACCTGCCGGATTGATATTTAGTTATTCATCTAATTATTAAAGACTAAGTATTATTCAGTAGGTACTGTAAATAATTTGGTTGCCCTTTATTATTATTATTATTATTATTATTATTATTATTATTGCCTATAAATCATCTACAGATACTTCAGTAATTGACAACCTTTCTTGAAATAGGTGATTATCAACAACGTTAAGGTAGGGCTTAGGTTTAGGAGTAGGTGTTGAAGTTAAGCTCAGGTTTAGGTTTAGGGTGAGATTTAATACAATGTAACACAACTTCAAGTTCAGTTCAAGTTGCATTTAATAGACGTTTAGTTGATTGTGAGTTAAAGACAGACTGAACATCTATAAAAGCATCTACCTTTAAAATGAGCTGTTACACTAACTTTTATAAAACTAAGAGGTTCTGTAATTCAGAGGGATTGAAGCGGATTAAGGAACTTTTGGCTGTATAAGTTACACTTCAGCATCACATCCTGAAAGCATTGCAAGGGTTAATAGGGAATCGTCTTTTTTTAAGAGTTACACTTAATTAAGTGGTTAAGACGTAAACAAAGTGGTTCTGAGCGGTTTGGTGTGAAACGCTCTGTTCTAGATAAACTGACCGAGTCAGAGCTGCTCACAGTGGTGGTGATGGGAACCAGACGTCCCTCTAAAAGCTCCTACAGAAAGTTCCTACATGAACTGGTTCTGAATTCACTGCCTGATGACTGAGACGCTGTTTTATGAGAGTTTAGAGAACTTCAACTCCATTCATGGTGGAGGGAGACATGCAGGGTGCTGTGCGGCAAAATAGTCCCCAAAGAAAAACTGATTATTCCAGATTTTCCACTGTTTTCCATCATCAACATTCCATATAAGCTCAGAAGACTCGTGTAGGTTCTCTGGTGGTTCTGGATGGTAAATAAAGTGCCTATATCTGTGTTGTAGTCATGGCGACGCCTGGTTCCCATCACCACCACTGTAAAGACGTCTGAACCCTTTCACACCAAACCCACTGGATCTCTGATTACACCTCACGCACTGAGTTATGCAGAAAATTTTAAAAAACATTGGAATTCACCCTTAAATTTGGTTAAGAAATGGTAGCCACCCTTTGGCGTACGGTCAAACCAACGCGTGTTGTATGGAGGTTTCCAGCAAGCTGTTGTCCGTCACCTATGAAAGTGTTGATTTGTAGGTGGGGCCACTCAGACTGGAGGTTTTGCACCAGTTAACAATCGCAGGGCTGTTTTCTTTTTGTTTTAATCACTGAAAGTACACGGAGTACCCTCGGCGTTTGATGGGTGTCTCCTCCACCCAGGCTGTTTTCACGCAGAGGTGTTTCCCTCGGCTTCGGGATCGGTTCCAGTTGCTCGTTCTGCCAGTCATAATTCCGGACAGGTTTGGGTATCTGACCCCAGATCAGCCCGAAGAAGCAGCAGTTTGTTGGTGAAAGTGTTGGAGGGGGGTCATGGGGGGGCTTTTAGCTTTCTCTGTGTATGGCTGCTCCAGACCCGCCCTCCAACCAGCCATTCACAGCCAAGAAAATGGCAGCCGCAGTGAAACGCCAGAGAAACACTCCTGCTCCACCCACCCCTCCATTTCACTCTTCTACCTCTCCACCCCCCTCCCCCCGCCTTCCACCAGCCTTCCCCTCGCTCCCACTCCTGCTCTGCCACCTTGGTAGCAACATACGTCGCATATGTGCGGCCCGTGCACCAAAAAGACCCCAAAGCGACGGCTTCAGCCGACTGAAGCCTCCGTATTATACGCCCTCGGCTTGACCGTTCGCCAAAGGGTCAAGCTTGAAATTTTAACTGGCGTCAACTCAAATTACGCAACAAAACTGTTGCACTGCCACCATCCGTCCAGATATGTGGGAGATTTGATTCCTGCCATTTCGTCAACCAATTGAAAGGTGAATTCCTCAAATTTTCCTCAAAAATGGCTAAATTTTTGGCGCACGTCAGTCGCTGGAGTCCTTGACATTGTCCGAGACGGTCTCATCTGCGATACCATCGGGTTCCTCGTCTACAAATATATTGCCGTTTGAAATATTCAACGATCTGAGGCTTCAGATCTGATTAATGTCAAAAATGTGCGATTGACTGATCGGCACCTCTCAATCCAGACGGCCTAGAAACCTGAAATTCTTGGCCCAACGGCATGAGACACACTCGTTTTGCCCTTTTGCCATTTGATTGCTCAAAATACTCAAGACAAGCTTAAAAACCTGAAAAGCGATCAGGTCAAATCTGAAAAGTGCACCAGCAACATCACTTGGTGGCGTTTGAAACCAGAGATTCTTGAAACGTCATGGCCTTTCGACATTTTGCCGGTCTTGCAATAATCATATATGTGATTAAATCACACCGTCAGCACCTTCAAACTACTGGCCCCATCGTCCCACGTCCTGCTGAAAGCGTAGCGTTCACTTGGTGACCACGCTGAATGCGGGTTTTCACATCTATGGCGGGTTAGATGTAGATGTTCGTCTCCTAAGCCCCCCCCCCCCCCCCCCCCCCAGCCTCTCCTCGAGGTGTAACTGGTAAAAGTGAGTGACAGCTGAGCTCCAGAAACATTCACTGGGACTTTGGTTGGTGTGCCTGTGTGTGGGAGAAGCTTGGCAGGGGAAACGCATCATCAGATTCTGTTACCGTCACCAGATCCCAGCACTGAATCTTTGCCGTGTGCTGGTCCAGGTGCTCTCAGAAGCCTGGAAGGGCCAAACGGTGTAAATAATAGTGAGGTGGGCTGATCGTGTGGGGTTTTAGGTTCGGAAGCCCTCGTTGGGACCGTTGCTCAGGGCTCTGTCTTTCAGACCCGAATCATGCAGGCAATGAGATTCATCCACAGTGGCAACTGACGGAATAGAAAATAGGGAAATATGTTTATATACCAGTGAGTGTTTGCATTGGTTTGTTGTTCCTGGTGAGGACAAAGACACTTGTATCTGCCTCGGTTGGACAATTATGTTCAGTTCTGTTTGATGGACGCGTGAATCTACGGAGAAAAACCTGAAATTTCAGAATTTGCCGCATTTAACAGCCTAGTTAAAAGCTTGCGTGTGCGTAGGCCGTGTGGAGCGTTCTGGATTTGGGATTTGTTTTCCGTGTTTATTTGACGTCAGACCTTCAGTCCTTACAGTTGTTCTGTAAAATAATAGGCAGCCGCTATTAAAACTGCACAAACGTCCATACAGAGCAAGGCCAAGTTATTTTCTATACATACAAATGAGCAGAAATGCTTTGGCCTTCAGATGTTTCACTTGCAGACGTTCTAGAAAATAATAGCGAACCGTCATTAAAATGATGGTGAACCCATCTAGAGCACGGCTGCTGATTTTATTTGCATGCAAACTCTTAAATTTGGGACTTTGTCTGCAAAAAACGCACAGGTGTAGATGTTCTGGAGAGCAAATTTTGGGCGTTTTCAGTACATTCTGAAAGGTAACACATCCCACTGTGTCTTTACATACGAAAATAATGAGTTCTGGGGGCCTGTGTGAGGTTTGATCGAGTGTGGCGACCTAAAACTACTGAAATTAGGTTTAGAATTACACTTAAATTCAGATGCATTTATTGCATATTTGCTTTAGTATTGGTTAAAGACAAGGTGAGCCTTTACTGTGGACTCTTAAAATACTGATATCTGTAAAACTTTA
Source organism: Pygocentrus nattereri (assembly GCF_015220715.1). NCBI lineage: Eukaryota > Metazoa > Chordata > Actinopteri > Characiformes > Serrasalmidae > Pygocentrus > Pygocentrus nattereri. The sequence goes on from NC_051212.1 coordinate 54,992,019, forward strand.
CAAGATGCTGTTATTACCATTAAATTACACCACTAGTAAAATCTTGGAGAGCCTCGTTAGGCCTGTTTAACTGCATGTTCTGTAGGTTGGTGTATGAAGTGTTAATTGAAACACGTCGTCCTCTCAGGTTGCTGCAGCGTAGCGTCTTCGCCCGTGTTGCCCTGCAAACCTAAACCAAAATCTAACCAGTTTGTCTGATGTTTCTCGTTATAAGGTTGTTGTAAGAATATTCTGAATTCTAACTGAATTCACCTTATTTCTATTTATTTTTATCTACTGACTCTAGAAGTACCTCAACTAATCGTCCGATGTTCTTGCAGCAGTTTTAAATTGGGCGGTGTTGGATGTGTTTAGTAGATCTAACCTGTCGGGTTTTTGAGGTGTGTATCGTCGCCCTCAGCGCAAAAGTCGATTTTTGTCGTGTTTTATTTTTTAACGGAATGGGAATTCTGGTGGAATTTCATGGTGAAGGGACTTTAAGGAATTGGTCCAAATTGACTCAAATATCTCCGTCCATTAACGTCCATTCAAAGTGGAGGAGGCTTTTCGCCCGTCTGGCTCTTCGGCAGCGGGACGGGAACGCCGTGTCCTGGAAAAGGACACAAAATGGCCGTCCTTGAGTTGACGAACTGTTGCTCCGGCCTCCAGAATCGGGCCTTTTTCCTGATTTCCGCCAGTGCGGGTGGTGTGTGTGTGTGGCGTGTGTGAGCCGGGCACGTCAGGTTTTGTTCTACGAGGCACATGCGACCCTCCCAGCTCCGCTCTTGCGTGACGGTATGTTGATGTGATCCAAAATGGAGGCCATGGAAATGAGAGTGGGGTGGCGAGGCCGAGCCCAGCGAGCTCCAGACTGGAGCTTCCCCATTAGGAATGAGTTATCTCGCTGACGCTGTCTGTCTTTGTGTGTGTGTGTGTGGGTGTGGGTGTGTGAGGGTGTGTGTCCCCAGTGCTGCCGACCATGTGAAGCGGTGTGAAGATGATGTGACGGCGTGACTTGCTTTGATGAAACTGCCGTGAAGGTAAACGAGCACATTTTGGCCAGTCGTTCCCTCCTCGGTGAGCGTCTTCCCCCAGTGACACCATCAGCCAGCCGCCCTCATGCCAGCTTTCATAAGAACAAAGTAGTTGGACGAACCTACATTTACAAAGGAAAACCAGCAAAAAAATCTATTTGGCTAAATATTTCCACATTTCTGCCGAACTCAGGCTCAAGATGAGTCGCTTAGACGTCTTTACAGTGGTACTGATGGGAAGCAGGCGTCGCCACGACTACAGCCCAGATAGACATTTTATTTACCGTCCAGAACCGCCAGAGAACCTACTGCGTTTTGATGCTGATGAGTAAAATAGTGCTATAGAAGTTTTCCTTGGGGCCTGTTTTGCGTCTCAGACATCAGGCAGTGAATTCAGAACCATTTCATGTAATAACTTGGATGTGGAGGCGGACGTCTGGTTCCTATCGCCACCACTGTGAACAGTTCTGACTCTGTTCCGACACCAAACCGCTCGGAACGACTCTGTTTACGCCTCAAACCTTCAAATTATGGAATTAAAATTGAAAAATGTATGAAACCCATGTTTAAAATCTCCCCAGTATATAAACAGCAGTGTGAGACACAGTCTGAAGGACTTGTGGCTGAATTTGAAACAGGACGACAGCTGGATGTTGATTATAATGTAGATGTTGTGTTTGTGTCTGAATGCAGTGAAGTGTTCCTACATTATTATAAAGGTATATTATAACCTCTGATACATTAAGTGTTACTTAGTTTTACACACATGCACTTCTTTCAGCTGAAGGACTGGGAAAGATTAAACAGTATTGGCCCCTTTTTGATGCCCTTTGTTACAATGTTCTGCTCCTGCAGGCATAAAACAGTTCTGTGGAAGAGGCACCTGTGGGCTTTATCTGGGCTTTGTGTCCAGTTTTACCAATAAAATCACTCTATAACATTAGAATAGACGCAAATCACGGTGAATACGGTAAAATGTATAAAGTGGATTTGCTCAGTTCCATCACCTCATGTCATCTAAAGCAGGGCTGATTAGACACGCCAGGCGCTGAAACATAATAATATATAATAATCATAATAATCTGATAATCATAATCAGTTTGTTTTGTGTTCAAGCTAATGTCATTTGTTTACTAGGTGAATGCGCACAGGCCAGCCTCAGACATCATTTCCAGATGGATTTTATACAGTAATGCATGTCGACGTGCTGTACAGGCCAATACTCGAATCCCATGGAATCATTTTCAGCAAACTTTTAAAACTGCACAGAAACTTTGTTTCACTCCACCTGCAGTTATTAGGAGTCACAACTAATTACGTCTCCAAATGCTGGATACTATAAGGTCAGGAGTCAGCGCTCGTTTATCGAACAGCTGACAGTGACCAGCCTGGAAAGGTCAACCGCTCAAGCCACGCTGAGGAGAGAGTCAAAGCGCCGAAGCCTCGTAATCTGAGATTTTACCCCAATTAGGTGAACGCTGCGCCTTGCGAATCCGTGGGCATTCCAGAGACTAAAAATGTGAATATTTGCGAGATGGGGATGTTTATTTGTTTGTTTATTCATTCATATATTCATTGATTTAGTTAGTTAGTCGGTCATTATACACGTCTGTTTTTAGGTGCATGGAATTCTGAAATTGAGGTCATTTTTCCAAAGTTTGACAGGAATTTGCAGGAACGTGGATTAGCGCTCTCGTTGGTTAAACCTTGAACAGCGCTCTGTCTTCAGTATGAGATTCTTCTCGTCGTCTCAAATCCCCTCGCAGCCAAAGTAAAGAGTGCCCCTGCGTGCATTGGTTCAGCCCTTACCGCCACTTCACTAACGTATAGAAGAAGCCAAAACCCTTTCAATGAATTTTGTCCGCTGGCGTACGTGGACGCGTCTCACGCGCTCTGCCCGGGCTGTAGTAATGAAAAGGACGGTCAGTGACCGCGACTGAGAAAATGATGTTTTCTCTGTGATCTGTGGAGCCGAGAGCTCAGCAGGCATTAGCCTGAGTGTGTGTTTGGAGGTGTTTTTGGGCCTCATGGTTGGATGACTGGTTCGAATTCAGTGTGATGGTGGATGATTTTTGGATGAGTATAAAATAGTTATTTCATACGTTTCTATTATGCGAGATAATTTGCAGTCGGGAGCATCGAGTCTTCATGAGGGAGCGTTCAGAAAATAATAAACAGCCATTAATTACTAATCAAAAGTTTGTGGAACTTGGTAGGAGAAGCGTAAGAGTTAATGGAAGAAGATCTCATCCAAGGTCCTCATTTCTTGATCGTGAATTGACATTGAAAGTGCCAGCTTTTCAAATTGGGAAAAAAATTGAATTAAACTGTCCTAGAAGTTCTGGTGCACAGAGTTTGGGCTTTTTCAGTGCATTCTCAGTTGTAATGTAGCTAGTTTTGTTTTTATTATTGGTTCCGTGATAAAACAGTAAAGAGACCGGTCGTCAGTTCAAAACACCGCCAGAATAATCTCCTCTCAGCTGTCCAGTCAGCGAGTCCCTCTTTCCCTTCATTCCAGCTTCCGTTCTTTCAGGGGCCTCACTTTCAGCTCCTCAAAGAACCTGCAGACACGCCTCCAAAGCTCAGTCTGAGAAGCTGATGAAAGGCTGAGAAGATGGCTGAGAAGATGATCAAACCCATTCAGTGGTGCTGAGGTCTGGACTCTGGGGCGGTCAGTCCATCGTCCAGCTTCTTTGTTTGGTGTGTCCGTCTCCTTTTCTCAGTGAGGTTCTTCTTGATCAGCTACACGTCCTTTCAGACCCACAGCGCTGAGTGGTCTTCTCACAGTGGAAGGATGGGCAGAAACACCTGTGGGTGTTTTCAGATCTGAGGCAGCTTGGTGTGGAGCAACAAAACCCAGGAACGTCTGTGGATCAGCGTATATCTCATATATCTCAGAAATCTCTCCTCAAACGTGAATGAATGAGCTTGGGCTTAATGGCTGGACATACTGTGTAAGTCTCTGTGGGGCCTACGCAAGGTTTTAGTACCTGTTTGGTTCAGCAAGGTGGCCAAAAGCTACAATGAAAGTAGTTAGAAGTTTCCAGAGTGGTGTTATGTGTGTGTGTGTGTGTGTGTGTGTGTGTGTGTGTGTGTGTGTGTGTGTGTGTGTGTGTGTGTGTGTGTGTGTGGACAAGCAGGATCGTTTTCCACAATGCATCTGCCTCTTTTGTCCAGTTGACTTCTTAGGCCTATTGCCTAAAGTCTCATACATGGGAGATCAAGAGTTACCAAGGTGCTCAGCAGATAGTCAGACTGACACACACACACACTCATTTCCTTTGGCTGTCGGAGTCCTGCTGGGGTTTCGGTGGAGGTCACTGACACAACCACTGGAGCTTTTCCCCCTAATGAAAAAAGCGCTCCCCCATAGAGCCTGTATGTGTGTGGATTTGTGTCTTTTATTTGTCTCGGTGTCCATGTTTGCGGTACGAGGAAGCAATAACTTGTTGACTTGTCCATCATTTCTTTCGCCAGGCACAAAAAAAGGGGAGAGAAAAACAAAAAACAGCCCCCTTGACTTGAAAAATCTCCTTTAGGATCGTTATGTTGGAGCCTCTGCTGCTCTTTTTCATAAACACCTGATGCCACAGGGAACCGACAAATACTAAAATTTGGAAAATTTTGTGGCCAACATTAAGAATTTGTGGCCAGAATTATAGAAACATTTGTAGTTGTATGTCAAAGTTTTAATTCCACATTTTGTTGATTTTCTAAGCGCATGTAAGTCAACACATATCACTTTTGCACAGGACAAGTTTATTATTTCCCCGAGTTTGTTGAGTTCAGCAAATAAACAGTAATTGTGCATCGAAAGTGTGTTCACTGTAGACAACCTCTAACATGGGATTTGACCTGGGCGCCTAAACTTTTGCAAATAATTGTATATACACTGACTTCACAATTTACAAGCATCTATCGGGACTGAGAACTGGTCAGGTGTTGTACTGAAAAAGGAGTTTAAAAGGAAAACTTGCATTAATGTGTATGTGCTCACTCGTTCTTGTTTAGCAGCGTGAAGTTTCTCCACAAGGGGGCACTGTTACATTTCAACCTTTAAAACCAGAAGGGAATCGCTTATTACCAAAGCTATTGAGGTGCTTTATTAGAAACTTCATCAAGACGCATACAAGAGAAAGATCGCTCAGAAAGAAGGTCTGTGTCATATTCAGATACCAGGTCTGGTGGAAAGTAATTGTTTGGTTGTTAGTGGTGGATATTTGCGAATTTGTGAAAATTCTGGTCTGGTAGTTTGTTAGAAGGAAATAATAATAATAATAATAATAATAATTGTGATCACTCCTGAAACAGGCTCCACATTTGTAGAGGCCACAGTGTGAAATGTAGCCAGTGGTGCTGGGCAACAGGCAACGTCAATCCATATATGAAATTAAAATTTCGAATTCGTTTTGACGCGGTGGGCATTCCACACATTTCTCAATACAGCAAGAATAAGGAGTGACTGCCCATCTGCCTTACTGTCTCCAGTTCGTTTGACCATGTAACATTATAAAAGTACAATACTTAGTAATAATACTAATTGGCCACAAGCTAATATGTAAGCCCTGACCTAATATACCCTTTACAAGCAGAGTGATTTTCCTGATAACTTTCTTTTAAATATGTGGTTTAATGTCTTTGCCTGTTGAACTGAGAGGCGAGTATTAAAAGTTACAACACGATATTTTTATTCCTTCATTCCTAAATGACCTAAAACGAATCCGAACCTTCTATTTTAGCCCCCTTAGCAACTTCATGAGGAGATGCTTTTCCAGCAGGACTGAAGACACACAGCCGATCAGTTCTTGGCTCTTTTTAGAGCTACATCTTCAATAGTGGTTAAAAGAAATGCTCATTCAAGTTTTTAGTTCTGGAAATAAATTCATACACAGGACAAACTTGAAACAAAGCATTTGAGCGTCTTTAGATCTGGAATTTTTATACGGGTACGGATACAGTTATTTTGATACCAATTCCTGATCAATGCTTCTTTCGATACCTTCTTTTAAACTGCAAATCATAAATGGGTGTGGCTTAAACCAGAAATGGCTGCGAGTGATAAGTGGTATATTTACTGATGTCAGTCCAATCAAGAAGGCTGACGTTAACAACATGCGTATGGAATGTAATTTAGACAGCCAATCAGCAGCCTAGACTTTGAAACAAGTGTTCTTATTGGCTCATGAGTGATGCCGATGATGACGCAGCTGTTTAGGTGCTGAAATTTGGTACTGAATGATGAAAGTCCTTTAATGCTCAGTAGTTCTGAAGTAATTCAGTCAGTAGCAGATGTTAGTGGAGCAGCTTCGGTAACTCTTCTTTCAGGAAGATTTACATTTATACATTAGCTCTTCTGAGGAGTTCTGATTCTTCAGTTCTCAGCTTGGTTCTAGACAAGAAGGACAGGAAGTCCACATGCATAGATCACAGTCTTTATGAATTGTTTCCCATACTTAGTAAAAATGGACAACACTTCCAACAAATAAGCTTGGGAAATGTGACAAAACGGCACAGCTTTGTCAGCTTCTGTGAGCTTGCCCAGTTAGTCTACCTAAATCTTGATGTTGAGCCATGAGTGACCAGAAATGACCGCTTGTTAGACACTTTTGTGAGCCGATGCTTGGTCTCCCATTAGATTCTAGGAAACAGGCAGCTATTATCAAGCAAAGCAACAGCAACTCTAATGTGCGCCACAGTGTTGAACCCAAAAGGTGGGAATCGTCCTCCTTTTCCATTCGGCCCGGTCCGGTAGGCCAGCTGTGGCATTAACTTGTATTCTAACAAGATTAAAATATATTTGTCCTGAGGATTAGCGTGCTTTAGCCGTCCCTCTCTTTCCTTTGCCGGACGGGCCGGTGTATCTGACGCTGGCTTTTGATCTGCGGTGCGTTCAGGGGCCCTGGCTTTGGGCCCGGCCGTCCCAGGGCCACTGTGAAATCGGACTGATGTCATCCCCCCATTCTCCTCCGCTCGCATCCCTCGTTTCCGAACCTGGCCGGTTGCATTCCGGAGGAAGCGTTTAGGGGGGGGTTTTGGCAGAATGGCTCAGTAGGAATGTTTTTTTGTGGGGGGGAGGGTCTGTTGGAAATGGTGGCAGTGGGGTGGGGTGGGGGGGCGGTGAGAGTGTACGGATCTTTTATATGGAAAGCAGACAAGCGGAGACTCTACCGACACTTTCTTCCTCTTTTTGTTTTTTTTTTGCGCTTAGTTGACTTTGATCATGGCATTTGACAAAGCTGACGTTCAAGAGCTTCGGCACTTCCACTTTTTCCTTTTTCATTTACTTTGTGCACATGCGACTCGCTTATTTGCGCATTCTCATGAATTGGCTAATTCGCACAAACGGCTGGGCCGAGTTTAGATGTAGCAAAAACAGAATCAATGCTCTTCACAGCGAGATTTTACTGAAAGACAATGGTACACGACACCCTAGCATCTTTGGAGGCCTTGAGAAAAGTTTCTAGCAGGTTAGTCCTAATGGTGCTACTTCGGCCTGGAGTTAACTTGGTAAACCTCACTGCTTTGCTGTCATCTCCAAATGTAGGGGCATTGGTGGAAACTGAAGAAAGTCTTGGTTAGAACTTGGTTCTTATTTGACCAAGTCATTGCCTTTCACCCGGGAAGGTTCCATGATCAAGATTGTACCTTACAAAAGATTAAAGAAGATATCCCACCTTTCAATCTTGGTAAAACCATTGGAAGTATGTGTGCCTGCCTTCTTATATGCCAATCATTTGTTTTAGGCTGGGGGTCTGGACCCTCCTAATCAACCTCTTGGACCCCTGAATGTCTCAAGATTATTATGACATTATGCTGTCCGTTTGGGAGAAATAGATGCTCAAATACAAATTCAGGGAAAGGCCATTGTTTTGCCTCTTCACCCACAATCAACTTCTGCCTTTGATATTCTTAAATAAGTAGAGCTGCAGCACTGGTCTGCCTCAGGGTGGCGCTGTTGCAAATTGGTTTGTCCACTTTGTCCTTTATAACCTAGCTACTGTAACTATGCCTGGAATACTTCTGAAGAACGTCTACATCAGACAACTCTCGTAATTTCCCAACTAGAAAAGAGTATTTCCAGAAACATAATTGTTGACCCAAACATTTTGCTGCCACTGATTCTAGTATTAGCTCCACTATGGCGAATGAGTTAGTAGCCAGTCAACCTGGGACCCTCCGAATACCAGGGGGTATTTTGCACATGGCTTTAGGCCTTCAGAAGGGACTCCCAACCCTACTCCTGGACTACCCATGTCCTATTATCCTTTACTCATACTGTCCTTTAACTCATTAACAAGCCTGAGCAGGAAAAACACTAAGATGTGCAGGGGGTGCTCCATGACCATAGTTTGGAACCCCTGACCTGCAGGAACCCCAAGGAGCTCTGAAAGCCATAGGTACTAGCTGTGACTTTGTAGGCAGCAGTTCATCAGTTTGTTGTTCGGTTAAACAAACCAATATACCCCAAAACAGAGTGCGCCAGATAACATTATATGCGTGCCAGGGTCCTGCTTCTCATCCTATGGCCAGAGATTGTGAGATTAGTAAGAAATGGAGTACCTTGCCAAAGGACCCATCTAAAATCAAGGATCAATAATTCAAATAGACCCATGTGTGAAGAAATATAGTACGTGTTTGAGAGTTCTTACCTTCAGTTTGTCTGTTGCTGGTGGAGTGCCTGGTTTTCTACATGAACAGTATTGAATGTATTTAGATATTCAGATTCAGATTTTCTTCTCTAAAAGTGAAATGATGAACAAATCTGCGGTCAGATTATAGGAGTTTGTCCACTGAACAGTGCAGTATGGTCATCCATAATCATACATTTTATCATTTCCATTCACAAATTCCGTACGTGAGTACCCTTGCTGGATTTGAGTGCCCTTCCAGGGAACCGGGACGTATAGGTGAATCTAGAAAAAGTGCAGACCTTTAATTGGTCAAATGTTATCGTGACGGAATCGTTACTCGTGTTAGACGACTGTTATTTCTAAAGCCCTATTCGAGTGGGATTAGTATTACCTGGGAAGGTGCTGTAATTTGAATGATTACTGATGTGTTCTGTGATTTGAATCCAGTACAAATCTGCCTTGTCAACTATTTTTACAAGGTAGCTAAGAATTCATTCCGGGGTGAATTACCTCCTGTATCTCTGAGAACAGAGTACTCAGTGATAGCAGTCCTGCTCCAATCCACATCTGAGTAATGTAATAACAAAACCAGGTAATGGAAAATGGACAAGGCTAAAGTCGATTTCCTATTTGAATTTTCCTGTTTCACCTTAAATGGTGAAACGGACGGGAAAGTTTAAAGAAGAAGCTCAATTTGTCCCTCAATCCTCAAGTTAATGACGAGGCTACTGAAAACCACGTTGTTTTGGTGATGGCCAAATTACAAGGAGAACAAAAATGAAATCTCTCGCAAGGCAGTGCGTTTTATGGATGGCTTTTGGTGAGTTGAATGAACCCACGTTACTAGCCTAATACTAGTCTTTATACCAGATCAGAATTGTTCAGAAGTGCTCAGTCTGACACATAATTCTGAGGTAAGGATCCGGGATATTTGGGATAATTTTGGGGAAACTACAGAGATCCTTTATCCCGTACAAATCGGCCAGTCAAATCATGTACTTATTACATTACCGGACTTCCTCTGGTCAAACTAATCCAGCTCAAATAGGACTTAAGATTCTCTTGTTAACCAAAACTGCTGCTTGTGACTTTTCACATAAAACCAAAAGGTAAATCAAAGCAAGAACTTCCCGTTTGTTTTGTGCAGTGGTTTACGGGTACAAGTACTCCACCAGAGTACAGGTTGATCTGGGTTTGGACTGTGCGAGCCTTGTTTTGCCACTGACCCTCTACTGCCTGAAAAAATGATGTGTAAAAGAACTTTTAACTGAATTTGGTTCTTTTTAGGTCAGTGAGACGTGTGAGACGGCTGTTGCTACACCACTGACCCAAGTCAACGTTCAGGTGAGGTTGGGTAAAGTTCTAATCTTGACGAAGCCAGATAATGAGGGATGCATCAATGCATTTAATAGATGATAAACAAGCTGAGGTCAGCGCCAGTTTTGGGTCCCTCCAAAAGCAAATCTCTCACTCTTTTGGTCCTGTGCAGCAGACAGGTGTACAGGAAAGATAATGGACTGTAAACATGTGTTTGTATGTGACAGGGAGAGAGAGAGAGAGAGACAGAGAGACAGACAGACAGACAGAGAAAGAGGGGAGGGCTGGCAACTGTGCTTTCCTGGAAAAGCGAGACACCTGCGACTGTGACAGGAGGTTTTGACCTTCATCTGGAGTCTCTCACTCTTTCTCTCTCTCTCTCTCTCTCTCTCTTTCTCTCTCTTTCTCTCTCACCCAGACTTTTTTTCTCAGCTTTGAGATCTATAGACGGGAGTCAGTCAGGCACCTCTGTGCTCGACCGTTGGGCGTCATTTCCTCATACAAGGCCCACTATAAAGGAAATGTAGATGAGGCATTGTCCGCGCATGGGAAACTCCGGTCGTCCAGCTTGATCCGTACACTCCCCTCGACACCACTGCGAGAGGGGCAGGTGGACTACGCTTACACTACTCCGAAGTTTGCAGAAGAACACTGTTTGGGAGCAGACAGAAATAGTTCTACCTGTTCTGGCCGAGAAACTTTATCCAACAGTCCGAATCCCAACATTCGTCCGGTCATCACTGTCTTATATTAAACCCTACTTCTGTTTTTCACAGCAGCTGTAGCCGGATTCACAAACACTTTCTTAAGAAAAGACTTGCGAAGGTTCTTAAAACAAACACTAATAAAGTTCGCAAGAATGTATGTAAGAATGCTCTTGAATGCAGTTCTTGAAAATACCTTAAGAAGTTCTCAAATACTCTTTTGAGATAATCATTTCTTAAGATTTTGTTTGTTTTTGTTTTTGTTTTTTTTACGAAGGCTACTTTTAATTTTATTTTACGCTGTACTGCGAAGGTTTTGAACATTTTTAAATTTCTATTAACTGCTATATCAGTTATTAGTTTATTAGTCCACTCAGAGGAGCGAAATGGGGGAAAAACATCAAACCAAGCATTTTAACATTTTAGCAAACAAGAACTAGAAGTGACGGAGGGAAGGAACAGTCTACTTGAAAAAAGTTCTCCTTAGAAAATATAATAAACGTGCAGTGGCGGCTGAAAAAAGAGGCGAAGATGAGGAGCAGCAGAGGCAGCATCTGAGACTGACCTCATCAACTCCCACAGCCGGAGATGAGTTAAGAATCATAATAAGGTCACCAAGACATTTAAGAACAAAGTTTTCAACGTTTTTCTTTGAGTCATTCGTCAGAAAACAGTTAAGACAAAAAAGAGGATTCTTAAGAAGTTACTTACAGAAGGACAAACACCTTTTTTCTTTCTTAAGACTCTTTCATGGTTCCGGCCCCTGGTTTACGTTAAATGACGAATGGGCCAACAGGAAAGATCCGGAATGACTTGTTGCTTGTATCCAACCTTTCCTTACAGCAGCAACACTGTTGCCTACAGATTTACAGCTGAATGAATTTATGCATTGTTTCCTGTGTTTGGTTTCAGACCAATTCCTGTGCAGTTATGTGGCCATATATGATCGTGTGCAAAAGTTTGGGCGCCCCCGCTTCTTCTACATGGAGCACAATTACTTTTTATTTACTGAATGTATCACTTTGGGGGAAAATAAATAAATAAAACATAAAATGTAGCCTGTGCAAAAGTTATGCCACATTAGATTTGACATGTTAAACTCAAACCCACATTCGGTATTAAGTGTGTCCTCTGTAGAGGAACGTGTTTATTCATCTTCACTTAGAAGATCACCAGAACATTTTGAGCGTTTGAGCTTCTTCGTTTCTTATGAACTTTGCGCAGTGTGACTGTTTTATTAGTGTAAATAACACTGGGCCTCATCCATTATGTGGGGTTTGTTCTGGGGTAAGAACAGAATCTACATACACTCAAGAGCGCAAAGGTGAGAACGGTTCTGCGCTTTAAAAACACGAATCTGACGCAGACTTTTTCTTAGAACCTTTCTCAGTCACACATTTAAGAGCGAACTGAGAGATGTTGGAAAACGCCGGCGAATGAGGCCCAGTGTCTGTTAAACTGAACGGATTTGTTTTGCTCTGCATGGAAATAATAAAGTTCCCACTTTAAGCAGATGTCGGGTCTCTGGTTCTGTTTGTTTTTCAGTATGTTGAGTGTCGAGTTCAGATTTGCCAGCTGTTCGTTTTTTGGAGAACGTCTTTAAATATGAAACTACGTTCACTCTGTTAGTTCACTGTATTGATCCAAACGGACGAATGCAGCATTCGCCGAGTTTTTCAGAAGGTCCAGTGCAAATATTTGGTGTTTTGTTGCACTGGAAAAAATGCTGTTTGGTCAAGTAAAATAGTCTTAAATATAGCCAATAAATCTCATATTTACGCCGTTGAGTGTTTTTAAGTTTTGTTTGATTTTATTTAGTAAAATGATCTCGCCACAGTGGCAGATGATTTTGCTTATTGTGAGAAATATGCTTGAAACTGATTTGCCAGTTAACTGAGATCACTTATATGATAAAATTGCCCCAAACAACTAAATATTGTTGACAATTAAGCTTGATAATCTCATAATAAGTGCACAAAATTAGAAATATTACATATTTTGACTCGATTTAAGATTCACTTCACATTTCACTTCACAAGATACTGTTTTCTCCAGTGTAGTTAGCCCTGCATACTCGATTATGATTTTTTTAGTTATCAGTATCTGTTTTTTCTCATTATCAGTTCACATGCCTTAAGATTACACTGTTATATAGATATTCTATAAACTATTAGACCCAGTGAAATGTGGCGGGTTTTATTTTGGTACGCTCTTTTAAAAGATGGTTCCTCAAGGGTTCTTTAGTAAAGGCAAGGGTTCTATATAGAACACGTGCCAAGAACCACATGCCTGCTTAAATAGTACTTGACATGTTCTTTGTACGTGTTCTTAGTTCTTTCTGTATGGTTATATATAAAGTTGTGCTATATGGAAGCATTTACAACACATTGTCCATCAATCTGAACAACATGCGTTAGATTCTTTTAGTGTTCCTGGTTCGGTTTACTAAAGAACCTTTGAAGAACCGCCTTTTTTAATTGTGTAGCACCACTTTAGGTTTCCCCGAGAACCTTTGCAATGGAGAAACCCAGTTCTGTAGGAATCTAGAGGACCTCATTTCATGCTTAAATGGTCCTGTGAGTGTTCATGGTCCCATACAGAACTAAATAGAACTTTACTAAAGAACCCTTGAGGAACCCTGTTTTTAAGAGTGTAGTTTGTTTGCGTTCTGCGAGGATTTTACAGCATAAATTATTCACATAGATAAAAGTGGATGACACACACTTAAAAAAATGCTTCTTCAAGGGTTCCTTAGTGTAGAGAACCATTCATACTCACAGAACCATTGGAACGATGGGAAAGCACTTGTATGTGATTCGTTAAAGAACATTTATTATGACAATGATCCTGTGTAGCACAAAAAGGGTTCCACTATTTTGACAAGTCAGCCTTTTTGTTTGGTGCTATCTAGAACCCTTTGGAAAAGTTTGGGCGCCCCTGCTCTAATAGCCAGTGTAAATAAGCAGGCCTCCTGGACAGAGACGCGTCGTAAAGCACCTTTACTGTTTATTTGCTGATTAAAACATGTTAAACATGAAATGTGGTCTGTGCAAAAGTTATGGCACACTATATTTTATAATCTATAAGATTTACAGACCTGTTGGGGGGGTGGGGGACGGGGGGCGGGGGCAGGGGGGGTGCAAACTTGTGCATTACAACTGCATAGAAGAATATCGGCCTCAGCCTCAGTGAAGCTTTATCACTCTACAGTTCTGTCCCAGTGTGGACTGGAACAGGACAACAAGAAGGAAAGAAGGACCGACAGAAAAAAGAGAAACAAAGAAAGAAAAAAGAAAGAAAGAATAAAATAATGGAAGACAGAACAAGAGAAAGAAATAAGGAAAGAGAGAAAAAGAGAAAGAAGGGATGAAAGGGAGAGGGAAGGAAAATTACATAGAAAGAAAGGAAGAAGGGAATAAATAGAGAAAAAGGGAAAAGAAAGAAAAGAAAGGAAAGAAGCAAAAAGAAGGAAGAAAAGAAACAAAGAAAGGACAGAGAGAGAGACAATGAGCAGAGACTGAGGAGAGAGAGAACAGAAAGAGAGAGAGAGAGAGACTGAGGAGAGAGAGATAGAGAGAGAGACTATGAGAAGAGAGAGAGAGAGAGAGAGAGAGAGAGAGACTGAGGAGAGAGAGAGAGACAGAGAGATAGAGGGAGAGAGAGAGAGAGAGACTGAGGAGAGAGAGACAGAGAGAGAGACAGAGCGAGAGAGAGAGAGAGAGAGACTATGAGGAGAGAGGGAGAGAGAGAGAGGAGGGAGAGAGAGAGAGAGAGACTATGAGGAGAGAGAGAGACAGAGAGAGAGACAGAGAGAGAAGGAGGGAGAGAGAGAGAGAGAGAGAGAGAAGGAGGGAGAGAGAGAGAGAGAGAAGGAGGGAAAGAGAGAGAGACTATGAGGAGAGAGGGAGAGAGAGATAGAAAGAGCGAGAGAGACAGAGAGAGAGAGAGAAGGAGGGAGAGAGAGAGAGAGAGAGAGAGACTATGAGGAGAGAGAGAGAGACAGAGAGAGAGAGAGAGAGACAGAGAGAGAGAGAGAAGGAGGGAGAGAGAGAGAGAGAGAGAGAGACTATGAGGAGAGAGAGAGAGACAGAGAGAGAGAGAGAGAGACAGAGAGAGAGAGAGAAGGAGGGAGAGAGAGAGAGAGAGAGACTATGAGGAGAGAGAGAGACAGAGAGAGAGAGAAGGAGAGAGAGAGAGACTATGAGGAGAGAGGGAGAGAGAGATAGAAAGAGCGAGAGAGACAGAGAGAGAGAGAAGGAGGGAGAGAGAGAGAGAGAGAGAGACTATGAGGAGAGAGAGAGAGACAGAGAGAGAGAGAGAGAGACAGAGAGAGAGAGAGAGAGACAGAGAGAGAGAGAGAAGGAGGGAGAGAGAGAGAGAGAGAGACTATGAGGAGAGAGAGAGAGACAGAGAGAGAGAGAAGGAGGGAGAGACAGAGAGAGAGAGAGAAGGAGGGAGAGAGACAGAGAGAGAGACAGAGAGAGAGAAGGAGGGAGCTGGTGGTCTGGAGCTGGCTCTGGGGGTGAAGGGGGGGGGGGTGCCCTGCTCAGGCTGGGCGCAGATCGGTGCCACTGGTCCCTCGCGCTGGGACTCGCTCCTGATTTGGCAAAGCTGGGTGCGCCAAACCGGTGACGTCACATCCGCCGCAGCTCCCATTTGATGAAAGGGAGGCTCGAGCTCCCAACGATAAGAGCAGAAAGACACGCGCAGCGGTCAGTCAGAGGCCTCCAGAGAACTGACCACACACTGACCACACAGGTGAAGAGGATTATCTGTCCTGTTTATTTACGTCTTTATATCCAGTTCAATAGGCAATTAATCACACCATTAATGCACACGCCATACAAACTATTTACAATACCGTGTAAACACAAATAAAAATAACATCGTTTATACATCTCAGACGGGCCGCTGCCGCTGCCGCTGTTTACGCGTCATAGTCACTATAGCTCTGCTGATGATAGGATCGATAGAGGATCGATAGAGGATCGATAGACTGGGCGCTCAGTCCGACTCTCAGTAAGGCAAGGTGTGTTCCGTTTGGTGTGTTTTTGTTTTTTGTTTTTTGTTTGTTTTTTTTGTTGTTTTTTTATTTTTTTGATTTCACACACTCTCTTTCCTTTTTCTCGCTTTTCCATTCAAATCTAAAGGACAGGGGGGAAAAATCAAATTTGGGATTTTGGTTTGGTGGGAATCGTCCGCGAGCGCGTGGGAACCTTTCTGAGCTCTTAGAAACGGGTGAATAAATCCGAATACATCCAATAAATCGTCCTCGATATGACAATCTTCATGCAAAGGCCTCAAAAAAAAACAAAACAAAACAAAAAAAAACATAAAATAAAAAAAAAATCAGAACAAAAAAAAAAAAATCTCTCACGTACGGAAGTTATTGCAAGATAAATAAGCCGTTTAAACACCTTTTATTTCTTTTTTTATTTTTATTTTTTAGAAATCTAACTCTCAAATAAAAAGCCACACTGGTCATTTTGGATAAAGTTTTTTTTTTTTTTTCCTCAATATATCTCTATAAATACATAACAAATAACAATAAAACAGCATTTTAACATTTGTTATACAGTAAACTGCTGGTTTGCTTCGATTTTTATTTCTATAGTGTTTGTTTTATATATATATGTGTGTATATATATGTATATATGTGTATATATTTATATATTTATAATATTATTATACTTCTGATATAGTTCTGTCTCGCGCTACCATCATTGTCAGTGTGCTACACGTTTATAGGCAGCATTAAAACCATTAAAACACACTTTGCTACAGAAAACAAGCCAAAAAATAAAAGGAAAAAAAAAAAAGAAAATATTGCTCTTATTCATAAAAACTTCGTTTCAGATTCCCCCCCTCGGTGGGTGGACCTAGCGCGCTGGGTTAGGACAGCGTTTCTACACATGGCTGCTAAATTAAGTTATTAATAAAAATAAACTGAAACTGAAAAACAAGGAATGCTAGTTCAGTTGTTCCTGGGCAGTAGGCCACACCTCGTCCTCGCGACTGGAACAGGCGATGGTGGCATTGTTTCGTTTTCCTAGTTTTTGTCCTTCTTTTCCTCTTTTTTTGTTTTTTTTTTCCTCAAAAATTTCTCAAACCCCTCCTTGAAAGTAGCCAGGCAAAAATAATAAAAATAAAAATAATAATAATAATACAAATTTTAAAAATATTTTTAGGAAAAAAGCGTTTTAGTCAGGAAAATTTCTGTTTTTAGGCGTTTCTTTGTTTTGTTTTTTTTTTGTATCAAACCATCCAACCAGATTTTTCTTTTTTTAATTTAAAAAATTAAAATGAAAAAACAAACCAAAAAAAAAATAAAACCTGAAAAAAAATCATAAAATGCCTCCTAAGCAGGTTATTAATATTCACAGTTGCCTGGGTGCAGCAGAAAATATTCTTTGGATTTAAGCAGATTTTTCATTTTTTTTTTCTATTTTTTTCTGTTTTTTTTTTTGTTTTTTGTTTTTTTCCACGTGCTTTTGAGTGATAGCCGAATGCAACACTGACAGATGGAGAATGCGATGGGTTTCTCTCCTGTCCCCCTCACGCGCGAAAGCTGATCAATAAGCTGATCGTGATCGTTATCAGATTCGGAATTTTCGTTTTTCGTTTTTCTATTTTAGCTTCAGTAATGCTGGTATGTTTATGTTTGTCCACTGGCCCTTGGTGAATTATTGCATTGGGAATATAAGGAGGACCATCATCATCATCATCATCTCTCTCTCAGTCGCTGTCCGACTTGTCCCCCTTGGTGGTCGTGGTGGTGGTGGTGGTGGTGGTGGTCGTGCCCGTGGTGGAGTGGTTGTAGAGTCCCTGGGCCATCAGGTGCAAGGCCAGCGTGTTCTTGCTCCCCGAAGCCTTCTTGATCTTGGCCCTCTTGTTCTGGAACCAGATCTTGATCTGGGACTCGTTGAGGCCGAGCTCCTGCGCCAGGCTCTGCCGCCTCTGCTCGGTCAGGTAGCGGTTGGTCTGGAACTCGGCCTTCAGTCTCTGCAGCTGCTCGGCGGTGAAGGCCGTGCGCGGGCGCTTGTCCTCCTTGCTGGCGCTCTTCTTCTTTGGTTTGCGGGACCTGGGACCTGGAAAGAGACGGCGCGTGAGACATCTGGACCACACCTTGCTGGGCTCGCGGGCTCTATAGAAGCCCAAAGCGGTCCCACCCATTTCAAAAATAAGGTTCTTCAGGGGTTCTTTGGTAAACAGAACCATGAGCAGTATTCGAGCGCTGAAATGGTTCTCCATGGCCCCAAAAGGGACGTCAGGACTGCATGTATGTGTTCCCTCACCCTGAAGAACCATTTCACCACGCACAGAACCGGGCAAGCACGAAATGGTTCTACCATGGTTCTGTATATATATATATATATATATATATATATATATAGAGAGAGAGAGAGAGAGAGAGAGAGAGAACTGTTCGCTTTGCTGAAGAACCTGGTTGTTTTATTTCTCCATCAACCTGAAGAACCGTTCCACCAGGCAGAGAACCATCTAAGCATGCAGATGATTCTGCGTAGAACCGGCCCCTTTACCGAAGAACCCTCGGTGCGGTTTGCGCACAAAGCCAGAACATTTCACCATGCGTGGCTGTTCTGGTTCTATGTGGAACCGTCGTCTTTACCGAAGAACCTTTGGAGAACCATCTTTTTGGGGCCGTTTTCTACGTTGGCATTGATGTCGCGATGGACGTGATGCGACGCAACCAAGCCGCAGATGTTTTGTTGGCGTCGTCACGTGAACAGTGTGCGCTCGTTATGCTGAGAAAGCGCCAATACGCGATATTTTGCTCATATCGTGCAGACCTGATAAACGCGCGGGGGGGGGGGGGGGGGGGCAGTAAACATACAGTGTGTTAATGGAGTTTGTTGGTAAACCTGTTTATCGCTATTTACTTGTTTATTTATTATGGTCGCGTCACGGGGGGCTGCATGAATAGGTAGTGCAGGGGAGGGAGGGGTGGAGGGGTGGAGGGTGGAGGGTGGAGGGGCTGAGGAGCAGAACATGGAAGAGGGCGAGCTCCAGTCTGGGAATAAAAGCAATTGTCCGTGTTCTGGACCGGCGAACCAACAAAGCACCAGCTCGGAGCGCAAGCGCGCCGCCGCAGTCGCCGTTTGCGCGGTTATGATCGGCGCAATTCTGCGCTGCCCGAAGCCGAACCGCAGCCCTTCAGCCCGGCCCAGGCGCGTTCCGCCCGGGATGACCCCCCACACCAGACCACCGCAGAGACGCCGGAGTAACAGACCCCCCGAAACTGTTAAACCGACAGACACAACTTTTCTGGCGAGGTGGTCGGGGGGCCGATGTTTCCCCCTCCTCTCCGGGTGACGTTCTCACGGCATCCACGCTCGCGCCGTTTTTGTTTTCGTGCGAAATATTGCTTTAAAATGTGTCCGTCACGAACGCGCGCGCACGCAAAAGTGTGTTAACCCGTTCGGCAGCTTCGCTTCCAGGCGCCCTCGCGACGGTAGGCCCCGCTGCTGCACCGCCGCGCCGCGCACGGGAACAGCTCGAGCGGAGGAACCGACCAGCTCGACATTCCGCGGAAATTTAGCGGCTGGTTTTTTTCTCTCTCTTGCGCAATTTTCAGCCGCGGCCGCGTTTCAGGCGCTCCTCGGTGCGAAGCGTAAAACAGAAACGTTATTTATTAGTATTAGTATTATTAGTACCACTATTAGTATTATTAGTATTACTATCACGCGTGCTGCCTTGCCACCAGCTCGCGAGGGCACGGTGGCGCTCGCCGGTGTTCAGCGAGGTTAAAAAGCCCGACCGCTTGTTTTTTGTTCCACTAACTTTGTTTATTTGACGCGTTTACCGACTGCGCGCAGCCCCGCGTGCTCTTCGCAGGAACCGCCGCAAAAGGCCTTAAATATCTGCGGGTTTTGCGGGCGGTCTGCGCCTGTAAGCCGCTGCTGTTTGCTCGCCTGGTTTAGGGCTCGGCGGTTGGAGGCGCGAGGAGCTCTCGGTTCAGGGGTGATTTAGGGATAAACAGACGAACTGAGCGCGCGTACCTGACGAGGGTCTGTCCGAGTAGCGCGTGCAGTAGACCCAGGCTGGCCACAGCATGGGCTGGCTGTGGGGCAGGTTGGCGCTGGACTGAGAGGTGTCCGACTCCGAGCTGCTCAGGCACTGCTCCTTGTTGCCCCCCTTGGCTTTTAATGGCTCTTCTATATCTGCCTTCTTCTCTCCGTCCTCCGAGCGCGGGCTGGAGGTGCCCTCCGTTGGCCCGCCGCTGCCCAGGCGACCCGGTCCGGGCGTCGCGGGGCTCCTCCCGCCGCCGTCCTCCGGCCCTGCGGGGCCACCGCTCTCCGCCTGCTGGGCGCTCACCTCCTTCCTCCGGCCGAAGTCGGGGCGGAGGATGTTGTCTATGAAGAAGTTGGTGATGCGGTGAGGGAGCGGCTGCGGGTCGCCCGGAGCCGGACGGATGGAGCGGTCGGTGGCCCGGCTGGGCTCATCATCTCTAGGCGCGCTCTGCTCGCCTTCATCCATGCTGAGAGTCCCTCTCCACGCTGTCCTCCTTTAACCCTTCGCCGCGCTCTCCCGCTGCTCCTCCGGCCACTTTGCTTCACTTTCAGCGCAATTTTTTTTTTTTTGGAGGGGAAATTTTGTTTTTGTTTTTTTTTTTGTTTTGTTTTTTTTTACCAGCAGGTTTCTGGGACAGAAAGCAGCCCGCGCGCGTCCTGATCACAAAGCAAAAACATAGTTTATCCTCAGGTTGTTAAAAAAAAAGCCCTGGACTTCTGGGAGAAGCGCAAAAAGAGCGCGGCAAAAAAATGTAAAAATTGTTGTTGTTTATTTTTAATTTTTATTGTTTTTTTTTCTTTTTTTTTGGTACAAT
The DNA here is from genome assembly GCF_015220715.1 of Pygocentrus nattereri. Taxonomy (NCBI): domain Eukaryota; kingdom Metazoa; phylum Chordata; class Actinopteri; order Characiformes; family Serrasalmidae; genus Pygocentrus; species Pygocentrus nattereri. The sequence continues at coordinate 55,012,531 of NC_051212.1, forward strand.
CCGGGTAAGGCGAAAAATTGGAAAAAGGCAGCGCGCTTCAGTGCCCCACTACACTGAGGAGGAAGAGGAGGGGGATCCAAACTGCTCCTCAAATACTTTCACTCCCCATTTATTTATTTATTTTGGGGGCTTTTTTTCTCCGCTCTTTTCCTTTTTTTTAACCCCCCCCTCCCTCCCCAATACGAGGCCCCGCCCGGCGCTGGTGACGTTTCACTCCAGTATCCATAGACACGTGCCTTCGGCCAATAGACCGAGAGGGAACCCGTGATGTCACCCTGAGTCGAGCGTAGTCGTGCGCTCCCTTAAAGGCGCCGCGGCGCGTCTTCCTGCGAATTCGCCCGATTTCTTAATTGCCTATTTTTCCATTTTCGGGACGAATCCAGCCGCAGCCTGTTTCTCTGCGCTCCAGGTGGTTCCGCTCACTGGAATATCCGTCCCAGAACAAGGCTGGGCTTCAGGCGTAAGCGCTGAAGCGCGTGCGTGGGGCTTCATTAGACCGCCAAAGGTGGTTTAAGGTGACCACGTGTTTGCGCGTTTGCGCGTAAAGCCACGATTCCACAATTTTGTCGTTCAAAAAAGTTCAGAATTCCATGAGCGTGACTGGGGGCGATGACGTGTTTTGGGTTTTAAAGAGAGAGAGGGGGGGGGGGGTGATAGTGGGGGAAATGGGGGGGGGGGGCGGTGGTTGGTTGTTGGCAAAACTGGGCGGAGGCTGCACGAGCCCTGCCTTTACCAAAAACAGCCTCTCAGTTTGGGAATGCGACCGCTGTTTGCGTAAAATTGGAATAAAATAGGAATTCGGGAAAGTAACAATGTCAAAATAAAAATCCCGGTGGATGTTTTTGGTTTTTGAGATGAAAAATAAATGGATACATATGTAAAGTGGGTGAGTAGGTCGCGCGCACACGGCGGCTCAGGGTATATATGTGTATATATGTATAAATGGGCAATCTAGGTCACGTGCCTGGGTTGAAACGTTTAGGACAGTACCAGCCGCCACACTGCCTCCACCCCCACCGCGCACTCCTGCCTCTGCCTCACCTTTGCCCTCCTAAAGAAAGAGGCAGCCTCGAGAGCTTTCGGTGATCTTGACCATGACGGCGCTGCCCGATGTCCAGAACTTTCACATCCGCCTTTGTTCTTGTGACCAATGTTTACTCATTAATCCAGCGTGGAGATACAATCCCAGACCCCGACCTCCAAACTGGCCACCGATAAACATTCCCTGATGTGCAAAGCTTCCCAGGAAGCTCTTCCTGGCAGAAGATCCTCCAGAACCAGGTCCGAAGCGAACCCTGCTGCATCTGGACGGAGGAACCAGGAGGTGGAGGTGGATGACGGAGCGCCCCGGTGATCCCCGCTGAGCTGAAGCAGCGGCGTTGCGGTCAGGCTGAGGAGCTCTTCTGGAGGCCGTGGACGCGCGGGTGGAGCTCCTGTTTGGGAATAAATTGGTGGGCTGGTGGGAAATTGCCCGCGCGCTTTCAGACACGCTGCGTTCAGTCAAACCCAAGAGCAGAAATCACACTCATCATATTTAAAACGCGCGTGCGTCATATTTAGGTTGTGGGCTCTGCGGAGGAGAACTTAGAACCTCGACCACAACAGGGACGCGCTTCTGATTATTATTATTATTATTATTATTATTATTATTGTTGTTGTTTTTATTATTATTAATCGCGCTGGAGTTTTTTTTCCTTACATTTTTACAAGCATCATATCGTGCGCACGTGCCTGAGATGTCCTAAAACGCCCCGTTTCTCTTACATAAATAAGCAAATCAGTCAAATCTGATTATTTAATGATCTGATCTTTAATTAAAATTAAAATAAAAGTGTTTTCTGCAGTAAAAACCACAGCAGGTCCGACTTCCCCCCTCATCCTACGTCACCTATCTATCTATCTATCTATCTATCTATCTATCTATCTATCTATCTATCTATCTATCTATCTATCTATCTATCTATTTATTTATTTATTTACTTCCAGTCCTGTTAAGGATCCCACGGCTTTTCCCATGTTTAGGAATTAGAGGAACACACAGTCACGGACAGTGACAGCAGTCCTGAAATACACACAGCGTCACACAGACGCGCTGCTTCTGTTTACTGAACTTTTACAAAACTTCACGTGGGCCTAATAAACACAAGTCATCTGGTGATGTGGATGAAATAATAAACACACCGGACAAAGAAAGATAAAAATGATTCCAGCTACTAAAGTAGACCTGAGGCTTCACACACACGCACACACACACACACACACACACACACACACACACACACACAGCAGTTGTCGGGCTGTAGCGTCGCTGCCTGCAGGTCTGTAGCTGAGGCTCAGGCTGAGGCTGAGGCAGAGGCTGAAACTGAGGCTGTGGCTGAGGCTGAGGCTGAGGCTGAGGCTGAGGCTGTGGCTGAGGCTGAGGCTGAGGCTGAGGCTGAGGCTGAGGCTGAAGCTGAGGCTGTGGCTGAGGCTGAGGCTGAGGCTGAAGCTGAGGCTGAAACTGAGGCTGAGGCTGAAGCTGAGGCTGTGGCTGAGGCTGAGGCTGAAGCTGAGGCTGAGGCTGAGGCTGAGGCTGAGGCTGAGGCTCAGGCTGAGGCTGAGGCTGAAGCTGAGGCTGAGGCTGTGGCTGAGGCTGAGGCTGTGGCTGAGGCTGAGGCTGAGGCTGAAGCTGAGGCTGAAACTGAGGCTGAGGCTGAAGCTGAGGCTGTGGCTGAGGCTGAGGCTGAGGCTGAAGCTGAGGCTCAGGCTGAGGCTGAGGCTGAGGCTGTGGCTGAGGCTGAGGCTGAGGCTGAAGCTGAAGCTGAGGCTGTGGCTGAGGCTGAGGCTGAGGCTGAGGCTGAAGCTGAGGCTCAGGCTGAGGCTGAGGCTGAGGCTGAGGCTGAGGCTCAGGCTGAGGCTGAGGCTGAAGCTGAGGCTGTGGCTGAGGCTGAGGCTGTGGCTGAGGCTGAGGCTGAGGCTGGGGACCCTGTCCAGGCATTTCGTCCATTTTTACGCATGTTTTAAAAGTCTTTTTTTCTCAGTGTGGATTTATGAACATTTATCAAAAGACTTAAAAAGAGGAGCAGAGCTCGAATCTCTTAAAGCCTTGATACTCTCCAATTATTATACGCAGTATTATATTATTATAGCAGCGCATCACAGAATCAGAAACCTCAAATCTGTTGGAGGAATTCCACTGATCTCAGACGTCTTTACAGTGGTGGTGATGGGAACCAGGCGTCGCCATGACTACAACACAGATACAGACACTTTATTTACCATCCAGAACCACCAGAGAAGAGTTTTCGGTTTATTGAGGTTTATTGAGATTTTCTTCATACTCATGGATTTCTAGGCCTCGTCTCAAATGCAGTGTAACTCCAGGCCTGATCATCTCCTGCAAGCTCTCAGCTTCACCACGGTTTAGAGGAAGATCATCAAATCAGCAAAACTGCAAACTGTAATTTAACAAGAATAAAATCAAGATTTGTTTATGTGGGGGAAGCTGATATTTTTGAATATTAATAGTTGTTCCTTGAGGGGAAACAGAACTATTGATCCCCCTTAGGGGACCAGCACAGCTCGATACGCAGGGCAGCCTGTAAAAGCCATGGCCATATATTAAAGGTGCAGTGTGTAAAGTTGAAGGGGCTCTGTTGTCAGAAATGGCGTATAGTAAACAACCCCATGTGTTCATCAGTGAATAATCGGCTGCCACTATGAATCACTGTGCGCTCGTTATCTTACAATAAGCCCTTCATATCTACACAGGGAGCAGCTCCTCTTCAACAGACACTACCACCGCCATGCTTCTATTGTAGCCCAGAGTGGACAAACCACTGCCTCTAGAGGGCGCCTTTCAATGTTTTGACACTGAAATGGCAGCTTGGACCTGGTGGAGCTGTAGCTCCGGTTGGAAGATGTAGAGAGAAGAAGAATCAGCGGCTGCTGTCTGTTTGTGTTGTGAGAAACTTGAGAACCCGAATTTTGAGAAATGGAGGATGATATTTATTATTCAGCGCGAGAGAAAGTGACGAAGTGACGGAGGATGAAGCCTCGCCGTCAAAGAAGGGAAAACATGAAGAAGCAAAAACAGAATCTGGACAGATGACAGAAAACCCGAGGTCCACCATAGGTTCTGCTACACGCTTGGAAAGGGCGGGGTGAGGGAGGAGCAACGCACAACCTCACCACTAGATGCCACTAAATCTTACACACTGCATCTTGAATGCACCAACTATTGCTGTAATGTAGACCGAGACATTATAATCCATCTTAATCCGAAACACGTCCGTCTACCTGCTTATTCGTTAGGTGCAAATTTCAGACGTTCAAGCAAGAGGCTTTTGTTGACCTTTCTGGTTTAGCACTAGAGCTATGAGGCTAATGTTGCTAACAAGTGATGGAAATTGAATATTTACAGTAATACACCACATAGCTAAAACCTTCTGTGAGGAGCTTTTAGAGGGGGACGTCTGGTTCCTATCACCACCACTGTGAGCAGCTCTGACTCGGTAAGTTTATCTAGAACACAGCGTTTCACACCGAGCCGCTCTGAAGGTCAGCCACCGAGTTGCGCAGAATTTTTAAAAGTTCGGCGGAGTTGCCCTTTTAGTCAGTATTAGACTCCTCGGGGACTTTTATTTTGTATTTTCTAGCCTCGCTGTTCTGCTGTGTTTGGTGTGTGTGTTGGGGGGTGGGGGGGGTTGTTGTGGGGCTCTGCACTGCAGTGGGCGGGGACGCGCACAACCGATTTGTGAATGAACGCGCCGGTGTGTGCGCGCGCCTCATTGATCACAGCGCTATAGGGGAGCACGCGCCCTCCCTTACTCGCTCCAGCTGAAGCTCACAGGCGCGATCCGCTCTGACACCAGAGCGCGAGCCCCCCGCGAGCCTGAGCGGAACAGATCCGCGAGGACAGCTGGTCTTCACACACTGCACACACACACACACTGCACACACTGCAACACACACACACACACACACACACACACTGCACACACTGCAACACACACACACACACACACACACACACACACACACACACACACTGCAACACACACACACACACTGCAACACACAACACAATGCACACACACACACACACACACACACACACACACACACACACACACACTGCACACACACACACAGAAACACACAACACACACACACCACACTGCAACACACACACACACTGCACACACACACACACACACACACACACACTGCAACACACACACACACACTCACACTGCAACACACACACATACACAGCACACACACTGCACACACTGCAACACACAACACACACACACACACTGCACACACACACACACACACACTGCACACACACACACACACACACACACACTGCAACACACACACACACACTCACACTGCAACACACACACATACACAGCACACACACTGCACACACTGCAACACACAACACACACACACACTGCACACACACACACACACACACTGCAACACACACACACTGCACACACACACACACACACACACACACACTGCACACACTGCAACACACACACACACACACACACACACACACACACACTGCAACACACACACACACACTGCAACACACAACACAATGCACACACACACACACACACACACACACACTGCACACACACACACAGAAACACACAACACACACACACCACACTGCAACACACACACACACTGCACACACACACACACACACACACTGCAACACACACACACACACTCACACTGCAACACACACACATACACAGCACACACACTGCACACACTGCAACACACAACACACACACACACTGCACACACACACACACACACACTGCACACACACACACACACACACACACTGCAACACACACACACACACTCACACTGCAACACACACACATACACAGCACACACACTGCACACACTGCAACACACAACACACACACACACTGCACACACACACACACACACACACTGCAACACACACACACTGCACACACACACACACACACACACACACACACACTGCACACACTGCAACACACACACACACACACACACACACACACACTGCAACACACACACACACACTGCAACACACAACACAATGCACACACACACACACACACACACACACACACACACACACACACACTGCACACACACACACAGAAACACACAACACACACACACCACACTGCAACACACACACACACTGCACACACACACACACACACACACACACTGCAACACACACACACACACTCACACTGCAACACACACACATACACAGCACACACACTGCACACACTGCAACACACAACACACACACACACTGCACACACACACACACACACACACTGCAACACACACACACTGCAACACACAACACACACACACACACACTGCACACACTGCAACACACAACACACACACACACACTCACCGCACACACTGCAACACACAACACACACACACAGCAACACACACACACACACACACACACACACACTGCAACACACACACTGCAACACACACACACACACACTGCACACACTGCAACACACAACACACACACACACACTGCACACACACACAGAAACACACAACACACACACACACCACACACACACACACTGCACACACTGCAACACACAACACACACACACTGCACACACTGCAACACACACATTGCAACACACAACACACACACACACTGCAACACACAACACACACACACTGCACACACTGCAACACACAACACACACTGCAACACAAAACACACACACACTGCAACACACAACACACACTGCAACACACAACACACAGTCTGCACACACAACACACACACTGCACACACTGCACACAAACCCCACACACTGCAACACACAACACACACACTGCACACACAACACACACACTGCACACACTGCAACACACAACACACACAATGCACACACAACATACACTGCACACACCACACACACACTGCACACACAACACACACTGCAACACACACACACACTGCACACACAACACACACACTGCAACACACAACACACACTCTGCACACACACGCACACACATTGCACACACAACACACACTGCACGCACACTGCAACACACAACACACACTCTGCACACACAACATACACTGCACACAGAGTCTGCACAGCCTCACTAACTACCGCGAGGACTAGCATGATACACACACTCCTGATCATCAGCAGCACATTCAACAGAGTTTAGAAGAGCCGAGGTACCATTCTTCTAAATGGAGAGTGCTGAATGAACTCTACTGAAAGAATAGAGCTCTTATAGTGCTGAATCCCTTTAATTCAAAGTGTTGTATAAACATATAATGTTGCATTAACTCTTACAGTACTGAATTAACTCTTACAGTACTGAATTAACTCAGTGTTGAATTAGCTAAGTGCTGAATTAACTCTTACAGTACTGAATTAACTCAGTGTTGAATTAACTCTTACAGTACTGAATTAACTCTTACAGTACTGAATTAACTCAGTGTTGAATTAACTCTTACAGTACTGAATTAACTCAGTGCTGAATTAACTCAGTGCTGAATTAACTCTTACAGTACTGAATTAACTCAGTGTTGAATTAACTCTTACAGTACTGAATTAACTCACTGCTGAATTAACTCACTGCTGAATTAACTAAGTGCTGCATTAACTCTTACAGTACTGAATTAACTCACTGCTGAATTAACTCAGTGCTGAATTAACTGTGCTGAATTAACTCTTACAGTGCCGAATTAACTCAGTGCTGAATTAACTCACTGCTGAATTAACTCACTGCTGAATTAACTCACTGCTGAATTATCTCAGTGCTGAATTAACTCTTACAGTACTGAATTAACTCAGTGCTGAATTAACTCACTGCTGAATTAACTCACTGCTGAATTAACTCTTACAGTACTGAATTAACTCAGTGCTGAATTAACTAAGTGCTGAATTAACTAAGTGCTGAATTAACTCTTACAGTACTGAATTAACTCAGTGCTGAATTAACTCTTACAGTACTGAATTAACTCAGTGCTGAATTAACTCACTGCTGAATTAACTAAGTGCTGAATTAACTAAGTGCTGAATTAACTCTTACAGTACTGAATTAACTCAGTGCTGAATTAACTCACTGCTGAATTAACTCACTGCTGAATTAACTCACTGCTGAATTAACTCTTACAGTGCTGAATTAACTCACTGCTGAATTAACTCACTGCTGAATTAACTCAGTGCTGAATTAACTCAGTACTGAATTAACTCAGTGCTGAATTAACTCTTACAGTACTCAATTAACTCAGTGCTGAATTAACTCAGTGCTGAATTAACTCTTACAGTACTGAATTAACTCAGTGCTGAATTAACTCACTGCTGAATTAATTCAGTGCTGAATTAACTCTTACAGTACTGAATTAACTCAGTGCTGAAATAACTCACTGCTGAATTAACTCAGTGCTGAAATAACTCAGTGCTGAATTAACTCTTACAGTACTGAATTAACTCAGTACTGAATTAACTCAGTGCTGAATTAACTCACTGCTGAATTAACTCAGTGCTGAATTAACTAAGTGCTGAATTAACTAAGTGCTGAATTAACTCTTACAGTACTGAATTAACTCAGTGCTGAATTAACTCTTACAGTACTGAATTAACTCAGTGCTGAATTAACTCACTGCTGAATTAACTCAGTGCTGAATTAACTCTTACAGTACTGAATTAACTCAGTGCTGAATTAACTCACTGCTGAATTAACTCACTGCTGAATTAACTCAGTGCTGAATTAACTCAGTGCTGAATTAACTCTTACAGTACTGAATTAACTCAGTGCTGAATTAACTCACTGCTGAATTAACTCAGTGCTGAATTAACTCTTACAGTACTGAATTAACTCAGTGCTGAATTAACTCACTGCTGAATTAACTCAGTGCTGAATTAACTCAGTGCTGAATTAACTCTTACAGTACTGAATTAACTCAGTGCTGAATTAACTCAGTGCTGAATTAACTCAGTACTGAATTAACTCAGTGCTGAATTAACTCACTGCTGAATTAACTCAGTGCTGAATTAACTCAGTGCTGAATTAACTCTTACAGTACTGAATTAACTCAGTGCTGAATTAACTCACTGCTGAATTAACTCAGTGCTGAATTAACTCAGTGCTGAATTAACTCACTGCTGAATTAACTCACTGCTGAATTAACTCAGTGCTGAATTAACTCAGTGCTGAATTAACTCTTACAGTACTGAATTAACTCAGTGCTGAATTACCTCAGTGCTGAATTAACTCAGTGCTGAAATAACTCAGTGCTGAATTAACTCAGTGCTGAATTAACTCTTACAGTGCTGAATTAACTCACTGCTGAATTAACTCACTGCTGAATTAACTCAGTGCTGAATTAACTCAGTGCTGAATTAACTCTTACAGTACTGAATTAACTCAGTGCTGAATTACCTCAGTGCTGAATTAACTCACTGCTGAATTAACTCAGTGCTGAATTAACTTAGTGCTGAATTAACTCAGTGCTGAATTACCTCAGTGCTGAATTAACTCACTGCTGAATTAACTCAGTGCTGAATTAACTCAGTGCTGAATTAACTCAGTGCTGAATTAACTCTTACAGTACTGAATTAACTCAGTGCTGAATTAACTCTTACAGTACTGAATTAACTCAGTGCTGAATTAACTCACTGCTGAATTAACTCAGTGCTGAATTAACTCAGTGCTGAATTAACTCACTGCTGAATTAACTCACTGCTGAATTAACTCTTACAGTACTGAATTAACTCAGTGCTGAATTAACTCTTACAGTACTGAATTAACTCAGTGCTGAATTACCTCAGTGCTGAATTAACTCACTGCTGAATTAACTCAGTGCTGAATTAACTTAGTGCTGAATTAACTCTTACAGTACTGAATTAACTCAATGCTGAATTAACTCTATATCTCTACCATATATAACTACATATAACTAATTCTCCATCAGTCTGAAGAACCATTTCATCGTGCACATGGTTCTTTGAGTGTTCATGGTTCTATAGAGAACCGCCGCCTTTTACTAAAGAACTTCTGAATGAATATGTATTTCATTTATAAACACTGTAATAAGCCCCTCTGTGTTGATATATGAGCTATAAGCAGCACTGATACACAAATGCGTGGAGGGCAGTGAGTGAGTGTCCGCTGACCGGCCGGCTCTGATCCTCTGCTCCGTTTGAAGTCGGACTAAAGTCCCTGTGGTCATCTGCCTTTAATTTCTGCCCCCTGTCCATTGTCTCAGGCCCCTGATCCCCCTCCCCCCTGCCTCCCAGTAAAGCGGATGAGTCCTGAGGCAGCAGAGAGCTAATGGGCTTTAATTCCCCTAAAGAAAGCCCGGCCGCGTGTGATCTCGCGCCGTGGAGAAACTCCGAAGCGCCCCAGTTACACCCAGCGCACCCCAGCTCACCCTCCACACCCAGCGCACCCCAGCTCACCCTCCACACCCAGCGCACCCTACACACCCAGCGCACCCCAGCGCACCCTCCGCACCCAGCGCACCCCAGCTCACCCTCCACACCCAGCGCACCCTACACACCCAGCGCACCCCAGCGCACCCTCCACACCCAGCGCACCCCAGCGCACCCTCCGCACCCAGCGTACCCCAGCGCACCCTCCGCACCCTCCGCACCCAGCGCTCCCTCCGCACCCAGCGCACCCTCCGCACCCAGCGCACCCTCCGCACTCTCACTAATTGGATGCTGCTCCTCATCTTCAGCCCCTCTTTTCTCTGTTTGTTCTTCATTCACGCGCTAAAAGCCGTTTATCTCCGCACTGTGACCCCCGGAGCTCCGCCCAAATGACCGGTCTGCGCCTTTTTAGCGCCTTTTTTTCTGTTGTTGAGAAACGCGCAAAAAAACAAGCTTCCGTTTCCATTTCCCTGACATGCGCGGCTGTTTGTCTGTTTACTTCGCCTTCGAGGTCGAACTGCTAAATTTCAAAAACAGAAGCACAAAAGTTTCCCATTGTATTTATTTATGTATTTCTAAATGTCTAAATTCAATCAGACCAGGGGTCTCAAACTTTCAGACATACACGGTCGCGCGCAAAAGTGTGGGCACAACTTGATGTGAAGCTGATTTTTAAAAAGGCGCTGTTACTGTTCTTCTGTTATACCACATGAAACGCAATGTTCTCAGGGTTCCCTGGAGGCGCGTGCTGACTTCAGACCCCCAGCAGCAGTGTCATCATTAGAACAGAGAGAGAGAGAGAGAGAGACAGAGAGAGAAAGAGA
>NC_051212.1:55026320-55028820 GCF_015220715.1 Pygocentrus nattereri
CTCTCTCTCTCTCTGTCTCTCTCTCTCTCTGTTTTCTCTCTCTCTCTCTCTCTGTCTCTCTCTCTCTCTGTTTTCTCTCTCTCTCTCTCTCTGTCTCTCTCTCTCTCTGTTTTCTCTCTCTCTCTCTCTGTCTCCTCCTTTATGCGTCTGCAGTGGACCGTAACGTGCGTCCACAGCTGCTTTGTGAGGACGAATCATTCAGACACTGATCTTTTATCCTCCGCTGCTCTTTCTCTGCCTCTCAACTTCAAACCGTTCCTCTCCGTGAGACGTCGGCCTGCCCGGCGCTCCGGCCACTCACGCAGACCATCTTTAAGGTCTGTGAAAACAACTCACACAGAAGGTCAGTTTCACGAGCGGTTCTGTTAAAGGGCCCATAATCCCACATTCATCCTCACAATTAAACAGGCGGTGTCTGTTACTGTACCTTTAAGGCTGATATACGCAAATGAGCTCTGTTCTGATAGGCTGCCCGGTACTGAGCCTCTTACAAACAGCAGTTCACTGCTTATAACCCCGCCCACACAGGCCTACTGTGGGCTGAATAGGCAGCGTGTATGCAAATGTGTTGGTTTTTGTGACATCACAAAATCAGTGTTTAGCACCTTTATTCTTCATTTCCACATATGAATGTGTGTGCTGGGGAGTCAACAGCGTATGTTTAGAAACTTCATGTCCTCCATTTAGTCTGGAATGACTGTAAGAAAGTCCAACTTCACAAACATATACAGTGAAAATAATATATCATAGTCCTCAAAACAAAACCGTGCATCTCCATCTTCTTCTTTTTTATGTTTTGAAAATGCTTTGGGTCTCACACACATGCATATATATTTATATATAGCCTCGTATCTCCAAAGTGGGAAGGAAAAAACTTGCTTCACTTTCAATGGAAGTCAATGGAACCAGAATTTTCCCCCAAGTCATTTTGGGCCGTTCCTTTCGGTCCATTCATCATAGAAAATGCTCGCCGTGTGAAGGGCAACAGGAATTTTCACATTATGTCAAAAACTGACAGCAGATTATCTTTAATCGCTGTTTATCTGATGGGATCAGTTTTGGTGTCTGCCAGGTCTTCCAGGTGGTTGTTAGGAGTTTCTTCTTTATCCTTTTCTACTGCTTTTTTCCCTTATGCAAGGGTCTCTGTGTTGAGTTGAGCTGCTGGTGAGCAATGAGGGGCGAAGGGGGGGGGGGTGTTTAAAATCATGCAGGTTCAAATCATGCAGACGTCGTTGCTATGGGAACATGAGAACATGACCAAAAGCAGGTTGTACTGGAAGCTGTTCAACGGCATGAAATCTGAATCTTACCCTGCGTTAGTCTGCGCCTCATCTGCTGTGGGTCAATCGCATGGAGCATACCACCCATCACCGCTGAAGAGGGGACAAGGAAAGTGCAGACTCATCCCAAAGCTTGTTGGAAATGGCTGATTGGAAATTGATAAGGAATCAGTTGCGTGAGCAGCGGGACAGGCTGCCTGTTCAGGCCTGCTTAGGCAGATGGAGCTGAGCGGCTGCAGAGAGGCAGGACTCGGCGAGAACAGGCCTCGCGTCGGGCTGCTGTTCGGAGAGCGGCTTGATTAGGTTGTAATTTCGTCGAGGCGCATATGACAGCCACTTAATCCCGGCCCGGAACGTGATGTGTTTCATTTGCACTGTAAAGGATTTGCGCAGATCAGTCGCTTTAGTGCAGCATCACCTGAGGTTTAGCTTTCACGCGCCGGCAGCCAGACGTGTCTGCGCGCAAACGGAAGCCTCTCTTATTATTTTTAATGCTTCCACCTTTCAGCACATGCATCCAGGCCTGGGAGGGAGATGCGAAGCCGGTGACAGATAAACATTCATACGTTACAGAGGAACTAAAGCAGAGGGAAAACTCAGCTGTTAGAGCTGAACCTCGGCCCGCTTCGCTGTCCGAAAACAGGCTTTCTGAAATGACTTAATGGCCCCACATCTTGGAAAGCTCCCCTTTTATTTATAATGTAGTACATACAGTGTAAAAAGATGGTCTTGTCAAGTGAAATGATCTCAAATCTTCTCATGAACTCTACTGTCTCTCCTGTTAAGATTACTGTACGCTTACAAGACTCTAGAGCTTCTGTAAGTGACTTTATTAAATAAAGTTAACTTCAAGCTGGCAAAGTCACCTGCTAGCACAGTGAGATCATTCCCCCTGATAAAAATGACCTAAAATCAGTCAATTAGATCTACAAATAAGCAAGTTCATCCTATAACGAGTGCACAAAACGAGGGATATTACATACATCGACTAGATTTAAGATCATTTCGCTCCACAAGATGTGTGGTCAGCCCTGTTTACTCCATTATTAGATTTCTATTTCAGTCATTAATACGTTTTTCTCGTGATCAGCTCACACGCTGCCCCATTATACCGCCATGCCTAGAAATAAGCTAGCTGGTATTGTAATAAGTGCACAACCATCTCAAAATGAGAAATATTAGACATGCCAACGAGACTTAAGGTCACTTCGCTTGACAAG
>NC_051212.1:55033820-55098820 GCF_015220715.1 Pygocentrus nattereri
CCATTAGAGGAGCGGTGGGGGGGCTAACCTAGGGCCAAAGAACAATCCAAATCCTCCACGCCTGTTAGAGCGCCGCATCCAACCCTCAGTCATCTCCATACCAAGCGCATACACAATATCACGGGCCTGCTCTCTGGTCCTGATGCCCCCACGACCTGGTATTAAAAACAATTCACACATGTAAAGCAAGACGACTAGGAAGCGTAGGGGGCGATACGGCTTCTACTGTTTCATTTAAAAAGCTCTATAATGTTCATATGATCCACACAGTCGCTCTGACAGACTGTAATACACTACAGGAAGCGTAGGGGGCGATACGGCTTCTACTGTTTCATTTAAAAAGCTCTATAATGTTCATATGATCCACACAGTCGCTCTGACAGACTGTAATACACTACAGGAAGCGTAGGGGGCGATACGGCTTCTACTGTTTCATTTAAAAAGCTCTATAATGTTCATATGATCCACACAGTCGCTCTGACAGACTGTAATACACTACAGGAAGCGTAGGGGGCGATACAGCTTCTACTGTTTCATTTAAAAAGCTCTATAATGTTCATATGATCCACACAGTCGCTCTGACAGACTGTAATACACTACAGGAAGCGTAGGGGGCGATACGGCTTCTACTGTTTCATTTAAAAAGCTCTATAATGTTCATATGATCCACACAGTCGCTCTGACAGACTGTAATACACTACAGGAAGCGTAGGGGGCGATACGGCTTCTACTGTTTCATTTAAAAAGCTCTATAATGTTCATATGATCCACACAGTCGCTCTGACAGACTGTAATACACTACAGGAAGCGTAGGGGGCGATACGGCTTCTACTGCTTCATTTAAAAAGCTCTATAATGTTCATATGATCCACACAGTCGCTCTGACAGACTGTAATACACTACAGGAAGCGTAGGGGGCGATACGGCTTCTACTGTTTCATTTAAAAAGCTCTATAATGTTCATATGATCCACACAGTCGCTCTGACAGACTGTAATACACTACAGGAAGCGTAGGGGGCGATACGGCTTCTACTGTTTCATTTAAAAAGCTCTATAATGTTCATATGATCCACACAGTCGCTCTGACAGACTGTAATACACTACAGGAAGCGTAGGGGGCGATACGGCTTCTACTGTTTCATTTAAAAAGCTCTATAATGTTCATATGATCCACACAGTCGCTCTGACAGACTGTAATACACTACAGGAAGCGTAGGGGGCGATACGGCTTCTACTGTTTCATTTAAAAAGCTCTATAATGTTCATATGATCCACACAGTCGCTCTGACAGACTGTAATACACTACAGGAAGCGTAGGGGGCGATACGGCTTCTACTGTTTCATTTAAAAAGCTCTATAATGTTCATATGATCCACACAGTCGCTCTGACAGACTGTAATACACTACAGGAAGCGTAGGGGGCGATACGGCTTCTACTGTTTCATTTAAAAAGCTCTATAATGTTCATATGATCCACACAGTCGCTCTGACAGACTGTAATACACTACAGGAAGCGTAGGGGGCGATACGGCTTCTACTGTTTCATTTAAAAAGCTCTATAATGTTCATATGATCCACACAGTCGCTCTGACAGACTGTAATACACTACAGGAAGCGTAGGGGGCGATACGGCTTCTACTGTTTCATTTAAAAAGCTCTATAATGTTCATATGATCCACACAGTCGCTCTGACAGACTGTAATACACTACAGGAAGCGTAGGGGGCGATACGGCTTCTACTGTTTCATTTAAAAAGCTCTATAATGTTCATATGATCCACACAGTCGCTCTGACAGACTGTAATACACTACAGGAAGCGTAGGGGGCGATACGGCTTCTACTGTTTCATTTAAAAAGCTCTATAATGTTCATATGATCCACACAGTCGCTCTGACAGACTGTAATACACTACAGGAAGCGTAGGGGGCGATACGGCTTCTACTGTTTCATTTAAAAAGCTCTATAATGTTCATATGATCCACACAGTCGCTCTGACAGACTGTAATACACTACAGGAAGCGTAGGGGGCGATACGGCTTCTACTGTTTCATTTAAAAAGCTCTATAATGTTCATATGATCCACACAGTCGCTCTGACAGACTGTAATACACTACAGGAAGCGTAGGGGGCGATACGGCTTCTACTGTTTCATTTAAAAAGCTCTATAATGTTCATATGATCCACACAGTCGCTCTGACAGACTGTAATACACTACAGGAAGCGTAGGGGGCGATACGGCTTCTACTGTTTCATTTAAAAAGCTCTATAATGTTCATATGATCCACACAGTCGCTCTGACAGACTGTAATACACTACAGGAAGCGTAGGGGGCGATACGGCTTCTACTGTTTCATTTAAAAAGCTCTATAATGTTCATATGATCCACACAGTCGCTCTGACAGACTGTAATACACTACAGGAAGCGTAGGGGGCGATACGGCTTCTACTGTTTCATTTAAAAAGCTCTATAATGTTCATATGATCCACACAGTCGCTCTGACAGACTGTAATACACTACAGGAAGCGTAGGGGGCGATACGGCTTCTACTGTTTCATTTAAAAAGCTCTATAATGTTCATATGATCCACACAGTCGCTCTGACAGACTGTAATACACTACAGGAAGCGTAGGGGGCGATACGGCTTCTACTGTTTCATTTAAAAAGCTCTATAATGTTCATATGATCCACACAGTCGCTCTGACAGACTGTAATACACTACAGGAAGCGTAGGGGGCGATACGGCTTCTACTGTTTCATTTAAAAAGCTCTATAATGTTCATATGATCCACACAGTCGCTCTGACAGACTGTAATACACTACAGGAAGCGTAGGGGGCGATACGGCTTCTACTGTTTCATTTAAAAAGCTCTATAATGTTCATATGATCCACACAGTCGCTCTGACAGACTGTAATACACTACAGGAAGCGTAGGGGGCGATACGGCTTCTACTGTTTCATTTAAAAAGCTCTATAATGTTCATATGATCCACACAGTCGCTCTGACAGACTGTAATACACTACAGGAAGCATAGGGGGCGATACGGCTTCTACTGTTTCATTTAAAAAGCTCTATAATGTTCATATGATCCACACAGTCGCTCTGACAGACTGTAATACACTACAGGAAGCGTAGGGGGCGATACGGCTTCTACTGTTTCATTTAAAAAGCTCTATAATGTTCATATGATCCACACAGTCGCTCTGACAGACTGTAATACACTACAGGAAGCGTAGGGGGCGATACGGCTTCTACTGTTTCATTTAAAAAGCTCTATAATGTTCATATGATCCACACAGTCGCTCTGACAGACTGTAATACACTACAGGAAGCGTAGGGGGCGATACGGCTTCTACTGTTTCATTTAAAAAGCTCTATAATGTTCATATGATCCACACAGTCGCTCTGACAGACTGTAATACACTACAGGAAGCGTAGGGGGCGATACGGCTTCTACTGTTTCATTTAAAAAGCTCTATAATGTTCATATGATCCACACAGTCGCTCTGACAGACTGTAATACACTACAGGAAGCGTAGGGGGCGATACGGCTTCTACTGCTTCATTTAAAAAGCTCTATAATGTTCATATGATCCACACAGTCGCTCTGACAGACTGTAATACACTACAGGAAGCGTAGGGGGCGATACGGCTTCTACTGTTTCATTTAAAAAGCTCTATAATGTTCATATGATCCACACAGTCGCTCTGACAGACTGTAATACACTACAGGAAGCGTAGGGGGCGATACGGCTTCTACTGTTTCATTTAAAAAGCTCTATAATGTTCATATGATCCACACAGTCGCTCTGACAGACTGTAATACACTACAGGAAGCGTAGGGGGCGATACGGCTTCTACTGTTTCATTTAAAAAGCTCTATAATGTTCATATGATCCACACAGTCGCTCTGACAGACTGTAATACACTACAGGAAGCGTAGGGGGCGATACGGCTTCTACTGTTTCATTTAAAAAGCTCTATAATGTTCATATGATCCACACAGTCGCTCTGACAGACTGTAATACACTACAGGAAGCGTAGGGGGCGATACGGCTTCTACTGTTTCATTTAAAAAGCTCTATAATGTTCATATGATCCACACAGTCGCTCTGACAGACTGTAATACACTACAGGAAGCGTAGGGGGCGATACGGCTTCTACTGTTTCATTTAAAAAGCTCTATAATGTTCATATGATCCACACAGTCGCTCTGACAGACTGTAATACACTACAGGAAGCGTAGGGGGCGATACGGCTTCTACTGTTTCATTTAAAAAGCTCTATAATGTTCATATGATCCACACAGTCGCTCTGACAGACTGTAATACACTACAGGAAGCGTAGGGGGCGATACGGCTTCTACTGTTTCATTTAAAAAGCTCTATAATGTTCATATGATCCACACAGTCGCTCTGACAGACTGTAATACACTACAGGAAGCGTAGGGGGCGATACGGCTTCTACTGTTTCATTTAAAAAGCTCTATAATGTTCATATGATCCACACAGTCGCTCTGACAGACTGTAATACACTACAGGAAGCGTAGGGGGCGATACGGCTTCTACTGTTTCATTTAAAAAGCTCTATAATGTTCATATGATCCACACAGTCGCTCTGACAGACTGTAATACACTACAGGAAGCGTAGGGGGCGATACGGCTTCTACTGTTTCATTTAAAAAGCTCTATAATGTTCATATGATCCACACAGTCGCTCTGACAGACTGTAATACACTACAGGAAGCGTAGGGGGCGATACGCCTTCTACTGTTTCATTTAAAAAGCTCTATAATGTTCATCTGATCCACACAGTCGCTCTGACAGACTGTAATACACTACAGGAAGCGTAGGGGGCGATACGCCTTCTACTGTTTCATTTAAAAAGCTCTATAATGTTCATATGATCCACACAGTCGCTCTGACAGACTGTAATACACTACAGGAAGCGTAGGGGGCGATACGGCTTCTACTGCTTCATTTAAAAAGCTCTATAATGTTCATATGATCCACACAGTCGCTCTGACAGACTGTAATACACTACAGGAAGCGTAGGGGGCGATACGGCTTCTACTGTTTCATTTAAAAAGCTCTATAATGTTCATATGATCCACACAGTCGCTCTGACAGACTGTAATACACTACAGGAAGCGTAGGGGGCGATACGGCTTCTACTGTTTCATTTAAAAAGCTCTATAATGTTCATATGATCCACACAGTCGCTCTGACAGACTGTAATACACTACAGGAAGCGTAGGGGGCGATACGGCTTCTACTGTTTCATTTAAAAAGCTCTATAATGTTCATATGATCCACACAGTCGCTCTGACAGACTGTAATACACTACAGGAAGCGTAGGGGGCGATACGGCTTCTACTGTTTCCTTTAAAAAGCTCTATAATGTTCATATGATCCACACAGTCGCTCTGACAGACTGTAATACACTACAGGAAGCGTAGGGGGCGATACGGCTTCTACTGTTTCATTTAAAAAGCTCTATAATGTTCATATGATCCACACAGTCGCTCTGACAGACTGTAATACACTACAGGAAGCGTAGGGGGCGATACGGCTTCTACTGTTTCATTTAAAAAGCTCTATAATGTTCATATGATCCACACAGTCGCTCTGACAGACTGTAATACACTACAGGAAGCGTAGGGGGCGATACGGCTTCTACTGTTTCATTTAAAAAGCTCTATAATGTTCATATGATCCACACAGTCGCTCTGACAGACTGTAATACACTACAGGAAGCGTAGGGGGCGATACGGCTTCTACTGTTTCATTTAAAAAGCTCTATAATGTTCATATGATCCACACAGTCGCTCTGACAGACTGTAATACACTACAGGAAGCATAGGGGGCGATACGGCTTCTACTGTTTCATTTAAAAAGCTCTATAATGTTCATATGATCCACACAGTCGCTCTGACAGACTGTAATACACTACAGGAAGCGTAGGGGGCGATACGGCTTCTACTGTTTCATTTAAAAAGCTCTATAATGTTCATATGATCCACACAGTCGCTCTGACAGACTGTAATACACTACAGGAAGCGTAGGGGGCGATACGGCTCCTACTGTTTCATTTAAAAAGCTCTATAATGTTCATATGATCCACACAGTCGCTCTGACAGACTGTAATACACTACAGGAAGCGTAGGGGGCGATACGGCTCCTACTGTTTCATTTAAAAAGCTCTATAATGTTCATATGATCCACACAGTCACTCTGACAGACTGTAATACACTACAGGAAGCGTAGGGGGCGATACGGCTTCTACTGTTTCATTTAAAAAGCTCTATAATGTTCATATGATCCACACAGTCGCTCTGACAGACTGTAATACACTACAGGAAGCGTAGGGGGCGATACGGCTTCTACTGTTTCATTTAAAAAGCTCTATAATGTTCATATGATCCACACAGTCGCTCTGACAGACTGTAATACACTACAGGAAGCGTAGGGGGCGATACGGCTTCTACTGTTTCATTTAAAAAGCTCTATAATGTTCATATGATCCACACAGTCGCTCTGACAGACTGTAATACACTACAGGAAGCGTAGGGGGCGATACGGCTTCTACTGTTTCATTTAAAAAGCTCTATAATGTTCATATGATCCACACAGTCGCTCTGACAGACTGTAATACACTACAGGAAGCGTAGGGGGCGATACGGCTTCTACTGTTTCATTTAAAAAGCTCTATAATGTTCATATGATCCACACAGTCGCTCTGACAGACTGTAATACACTACAGGAAGCGTAGGGGGCGATACGGCTTCTACTGCTTCATTTAAAAAGCTCTATAATGTTCATATGATCCACACAGTCGCTCTGACAGACTGTAATACACTACAGGAAGCGTAGGGGGCGATACGGCTTCTACTGTTTCATTTAAAAAGCTCTATAATGTTCATATGATCCACACAGTCGCTCTGACAGACTGTAATACACTACAGGAAGCGTAGGGGGCGATACGGCTTCTACTGTTTCATTTAAAAAGCTCTATAATGTTCATATGATCCACACAGTCGCTCTGACAGACTGTAATACACTACAGGAAGCGTAGGGGGCGATACGGCTTCTACTGTTTCATTTTAAAAGCTCTATAATGTTCATATGATCCACACAGTCGCTCTGACAGACTGTAATACACTACAGGAAGCATAGGGGGCGATACGGCTTCTACTGTTTCATTTAAAAAGCTCTATAATGTTCATATGATCCACACAGTCGCTCTGACAGACTGTAATACACTACAGGAAGCGTAGGGGGCGATACGGCTTCTACTGTTTCATTTAAAAAGCTCTATAATGTTCATATGATCCACACAGTCGCTCTGACAGACTGTAATACACTACAGGAAGCGTAGGGGGCGATACGGCTTCTACTGTTTCATTTAAAAAGCTCTATAATGTTCATATGATCCACACAGTCGCTCTGACAGACTGTAATACACTACAGGAAGCGTAGGGGGCGATACGGCTTCTACTGTTTCATTTAAAAAGCTCTATAATGTTCATATGATCCACACAGTCGCTCTGACAGACTGTAATACACTGCAGGAAGCGTAGGGGGCGATACGGCTTCTACTGTTTCATTTAAAAAGCTCTATAATGTTCATATGATCCACACAGTCGCTCTGACAGACTGTAATACACTACAGGAAGCGTAGGGGGCGATACGGCTTCTACTGTTTCATTTAAAAAGCTCTATAATGTTCATATGATCCACACAGTCGCTCTGACAGACTGTAATACACTACAGGAAGCGTAGGGGGCGATACGGCTTCTACTGTTTCATTTAAAAAGCTCTATAATGTTCATATGATCCACACAGTCGCTCTGACAGACTGTAATACACTACAGGAAGCGTAGGGGGCGATACGCCTTCTACTGTTTCATTTAAAAAGCTCTATAATGTTCATATGATCCACACAGTCGCTCTGACAGACTGTAATACACTACAGGAAGCGTAGGGGGCGATACGGCTTCTACTGCTTCATTTAAAAAGCTCTATAATGTTCATATGATCCACACAGTCGCTCTGACAGACTGTAATACACTACAGGAAGCGTAGGGGGCGATACGGCTTCTACTGTTTCATTTAAAAAGCTCTATAATGTTCATATGATCCACACAGTCGCTCTGACAGACTGTAATACACTACAGGAAGCGTAGGGGGCGATACGGCTTCTACTGTTTCATTTAAAAAGCTCTATAATGTTCATATGATCCACACAGTCGCTCTGACAGACTGTAATACACTACAGGAAGCGTAGGGGGCGATACGGCTTCTACTGTTTCATTTAAAAAGCTCTATAATGTTCATATGATCCACACAGTCGCTCTGACAGACTGTAATACACTACAGGAAGCGTAGGGGGCGATACGGCTTCTACTGTTTCATTTAAAAAGCTCTATAATGTTCATATGATCCACACAGTCGCTCTGACAGACTGTAATACACTACAGGAAGCGTAGGGGGCGATACGGCTTCTACTGTTTCATTTAAAAAGCTCTATAATGTTCATATGATCCACACAGTCGCTCTGACAGACTGTAATACACTACAGGAAGCGTAGGGGGCGATACGGCTTCTACTGTTTCATTTAAAAAGCTCTATAATGTTCATATGATCCACACAGTCGCTCTGACAGACTGTAATACACTGCAGGAAGCGTAGGGGGCGATACGGCTTCTACTGTTTCATTTAAAAAGCTCTATAATGTTCATATGATCCACACAGTCGCTCTGACAGACTGTAATACACTACAGGAAGCGTAGGGGGCGATACGGCTTCTACTGTTTCATTTAAAAAGCTCTATAATGTTCATATGATCCACACAGTCGCTCTGACAGACTGTAATACACTACAGGAAGCGTAGTGGGCGATACGGCTTCTACTGTTTCATTTAAAAAGCTCTATAATGTTCATATGATCCACACAGTCGCTCTGACAGACTGTAATACACTACAGGAAGCGTAGGGGGCGATACGGCTTCTACTGTTTCATTTAAAAAGCTCTATAATGTTCATATGATCCACACAGTCGCTCTGACAGACTGTAATACACTACAGGAAGCGTAGGGGGCGATACGGCTTCTACTGTTTCATTTAAAAAGCTCTATAATGTTCATATGATCCACACAGTCGCTCTGACAGACTGTAATACACTACAGGAAGCGTAGGGGGCGATACGGCTTCTACTGTTTCATTTAAAAAGCTCTATAATGTTCATATGATCCACACAGTCGCTCTGACAGACTGTAATACACTACAGGAAGCGTAGGGGGCGATACGGCTTCTACTGTTTCATTTAAAAAGCTCTATAATGTTCATATGATCCACACAGTCGCTCTGACAGACTGTAATACACTACAGGAAGCGTAGGGGGCGATACGGCTTCTACTGTTTCATTTAAAAAGCTCTATAATGTTCATATGATCCACACAGTCACTCTGACAGACTGTAATACACTACAGGAAGCGTAGGGGGCGATACGGCTTCTACTGTTTCATTTAAAAAGCTCTATAATGTTCATATGATCCACACAGTCGCTCTGACAGACTGTAATACACTACAGGAAGCGTAGGGGGCGATACGGCTTCTACTGTTTCATTTAAAAAGCTCTATAATGTTCATATGATCCACACAGTCGCTCTGACAGACTGTAATACACTACAGGAAGCGTAGGGGGCGATACGGCTTCTACTGTTTCATTTAAAAAGCTCTATAATGTTCATATGATCCACACAGTCGCTCTGACAGACTGTAATACACTACAGGAAGCGTAGGGGGCGATACGGCTTCTACTGTTTCATTTAAAAAGCTCTATAATGTTCATATGATCCACACAGTCGCTCTGACAGACTGTAATACACTACAGGAAGCGTAGGGGGCGATACGGCTTCTACTGTTTCATTTAAAAAGCTCTATAATGTTCATATGATCCACACAGTCGCTCTGACAGACTGTAATACACTACAGGAAGCGTAGGGGGCGATACGGCTTCTACTGTTTCATTTAAAAAGCTCTATAATGTTCATATGATCCACACAGTCGCTCTGACAGACTGTAATACACTACAGGAAGCGTAGGGGGCGATACGGCTTCTACTGTTTCATTTAAAAAGCTCTATAATGTTCATATGATCCACACAGTCGCTCTGACAGACTGTAATACACTACAGGAAGCGTAGGGGGCGATACGGCTTCTACTGTTTCGTTTAAAAAGCTCTATAATGTTCATATGATCCACACAGTCGCTCTGACAGACTGCAATACACTACAGGAAGCGTAGGGGGCGATACGGCTTCTACTGCTTCATTTAAAAAGCTCTATAATGTTCATATGATCCACACAGTCGCTCTGACAGACTGTAATACACTACAGGAAGCGTAGGGGGCGATACGGCTTCTACTGTTTCATTTAAAAAGCTCTATAATGTTCATATGATCCACACAGTCGCTCTGACAGACTGTAATACACTACAGGAAGCGTAGGGGGCGATACGGCTTCTACTGTTTCATTTAAAAAGCTCTATAATGTTCATATGATCCACACAGTCGCTCTGACAGACTGTAATACACTACAGGAAGCGTAGGGGGCGATACGGCTTCTACTGTTTCATTTAAAAAGCTCTATAATGTTCATATGATCCACACAGTCGCTCTGACAGACTGTAATACACTACAGGAAGCGTAGGGGGCGATACGGCTTCTACTGTTTCATTTAAAAAGCTCTATAATGTTCATATGATCCACACAGTCGCTCTGACAGACTGTAATACACTACAGGAAGCGTAGGGGGCGATACGGCTTCTACTGTTTCCTTTAAAAAGCTCTATAATGTTCATATGATCCACACAGTCGCTCTGACAGACTGTAATACACTACAGGAAGCGTAGGGGGCGATACGGCTTCTACTGTTTCATTTAAAAAGCTCTATAATGTTCATATGATCCACACAGTCGCTCTGACAGACTGTAATACACTACAGGAAGCGTAGGGGGCGATACGGCTTCTACTGTTTCATTTAAAAAGCTCTATAATGTTCATATGATCCACACAGTCGCTCTGACAGACTGTAATACACTACAGGAAGCGTAGGGGGCGATACGGCTTCTACTGTTTCATTTAAAAAGCTCTATAATGTTCATATGATCCACACAGTCGCTCTGACAGACTGCAATACACTACAGGAAGCGTAGGGGGCGATACGGCTTCTACTGCTTCATTTAAAAAGCTCTATAATGTTCATATGATCCACACAGTCGCTCTGACAGACTGTAATACACTACAGGAAGCGTAGGGGGCGATACGGCTTCTACTGTTTCATTTAAAAAGCTCTATAATGTTCATATGATCCACACAGTCGCTCTGACAGACTGTAATACACTACAGGAAGCGTAGGGGGCGATACGGCTTCTACTGTTTCATTTAAAAAGCTCTATAATGTTCATATGATCCACACAGTCGCTCTGACAGACTGTAATACACTACAGGAAGCGTAGGGGGCGATACGGCTTCTACTGTTTCATTTAAAAAGCTCTATAATGTTCATATGATCCACACAGTCGCTCTGACAGACTGTAATACACTACAGGAAGCGTAGGGGGCGATACGGCTTCTACTGTTTCATTTAAAAAGCTCTATAATGTTCATATGATCCACACAGTCGCTCTGACAGACTGTAATACACTACAGGAAGCGTAGGGGGCGATACGGCTTCTACTGTTTCATTTAAAAAGCTCTATAATGTTCATATGATCCACACAGTCGCTCTGACAGACTGTAATACACTACAGGAAGCGTAGGGGGCGATACGGCTTCTACTGTTTCATTTAAAAAGCTCTATAATGTTCATATGATCCACACAGTCGCTCTGACAGACTGTAATACACTACAGGAAGCGTAGGGGGCGATACGGCTTCTACTGTTTCATTTAAAAAGCTCTATAATGTTCATATGATCCACACAGTCGCTCTGACAGACTGTAATACACTACAGGAAGCGTAGGGGGCGATACGGCTTCTACTGTTTCATTTAAAAAGCTCTATAATGTTCATATGATGTGCAGGTGACGTGTTTATGTCATGTCATGAATGATGTGATGGGGCCCGGCTTTGGGCCTACATGGAGCAGCTCAAACACACCTGCTGTCGTGCTGTTCGTGTCATCATTTAACCAGTATGTTCATTAGATTTCTGAACTTTTTCTACAGCAACATAAAACAGCACAGACTTTTTTTCCGTTTGGTGAGCAGATAAATAATCTACAAAGAAGATGTAACGGATTAATTCAGAAATAAATGGATCAGTAAAGTCACCTGCTGAGGAGCTCAGACGACTCAGATCTTTAAGACTGGTCTTCAGAGCAGCCTCACAGCTTGTCTAGCTGTCTGCTGTTTCAGGTATAGAGAGACGCCCCATCACATTAATGGTGATGCAGTGTGGAAGCAGGGAATGCCATTCCCACCAATGGGAAATATGGAGAGAGGGAATGCTGCCATCTCGTGGCTGTGAGTGGAAACACATCAGCCTGGATCGCAAGACCTAATTCACTTACGTCCGTGTGTTGATGTCCAGTGTGTGTTAGCCATCCTCTGGTCCTTCATCAGCGGTAAAGAGAGACACTGTGGGTGTTTCTAATAAAGTGGCCAGTTAGTGGAAGCACAAGGTGGGTGTTTCTAATAAAGTGGCCAGTGAGTGGAAGCACAAGGTGGGTGTTTCTAATAAAGTGGCCAGTGAGTGGAAGCACAAGGTGGGTGTTTCTAATAAAGTGGCCAGTGAGTGGAAGCACAAGGTGGGTGTTTCTAATAAAGTGGCCAGTGAGTGGAAGTACAAGGTAGGTGTTTCTAATAAAGTGGCCAGTGAGTGGAAGCACAAGGTGGGTGTTTCTAATAAAGTGGCCAGTCAGTGGAAGCACAAGGTGGGTGTTTCTAATAAAGTGGCCAGTGAGTGGAAGCACAAGGTGGGTGTTTCTAATAAAGTGGCCAGTGAGTGGAAGCACAAGGTGGGTGTTTCTAATAAAGCGGCCAGTTAGTGGAAGCACAAGGCGGGTGTTTCTAATAAAGTGGCCAGTGAGTGGAAGCACAAGGTGGGTGTTTCTAATAAAGTGGCCAGTGAGTGTATATAACTGGCTTGTGGAAATCTTAGTGTGTAAATTTATGGATGCATTGATGAAGTCCAGCCTCACTATGGGTTATTTATGAGGACCAGGGTGTCCCGTTTGGGGTTGTTACTATGGAGACGTTCATAGAGGGGGAACTGCCCCAGCACAGCTCCTCCGGAGTCAGGGCATTATTATCACACACACACACACACACACACACACAGTGAGCCGAGGCCTGTTGGTTTCAGCTCATGTGCAGCCTGACGGAGAAAATGAAGATTATTCTTCTCAGCACTGCAGTAACACTGACATGGTGATGGTGTGTTAGTGTGTGTTGTGCTGGTGCGAGTGGATCAGACACAGCACTCTGCTGAACACATTAAAGAACACATTCAGGGTTCTTTAGTAAGGGGGGTGGTTCTGTGTGGTACCATGAGTTCTACAAAGAACAGTATTCATGCTTAAATGGTTCTCTGCACAGAGAAATGGTTCTTAAACTGTCAACCTTTTTGGTTCTATATAGAACACTTTTTGAGAATGTGCTGTATATGGTTCTATCATCTGATTTTGAAAATGGTTCTAAATAGGAACCCAAAGTGTTGTGCTACTGTTATCACGCCAAGTCTGGTTCCCTTTTTGGTGCAGATAAAAAAAAACACCCTGTTCCTGCTTAAATGGTTCTTCAGACTGATGGAGTACACACATATTTCCATGTGAAGCTCGTAAGCCTTTTGTATAGAACCACATAGAACACATTCTCCATCAGTCTGAAGAACCATCTCACCATGCAGAGAACCGTTCAACATGAAGCAGAACCGGTCCCTTCAGTAAAAGGGATCACGTGCGTTGAAATAGATTTGAAATAATAACGAAAACACGAAGCGTCGCTTTTCCCCGTCTTTACTTCTCACTGAAGCAGGAAAGTAGAAACAATACAACTGAAATGGTGGAGACACACACACACACACACACACACACACACACACACACACACACACACACACACACACACACACACACACACACACACACACACACACACACACACACACACACACACACACACACACACACACACACTCTCACACTCTCACACTTTAGTCAAACACCTCGATCCTCCAGAAGAATAAAGCTTTCGTTCATTTTTACATCGTCTACATTCCCTGAACTGGAGCTCGTCCACAGAGTCCGACGTGACCTTCATCCTCGCTTTGATGGGTTTCGTTAATTTAAACTGAGCGGAACCCGAAAGCTCCCCTCGCTCTTCAGCACCGGGCCGAACATCACACGAGCCGCCCGGTCTCAGAAGACCCGGCCTGTCCGGTTTCACCGGCGCCTACACTCTAACCTGAACACTCCAGAGTTATTGCTCGCTTGGTTTCTTCATACTGCATAATGATCCGGAGGAACCCGTCACATGTTTACATCAGGAAAAAATAACAATAATAATAATAAATATGAAGGTACATCAGGCTCATAGTAACTGATTGCACTTAAATCTTTGCTCAAACGTCCCCGACATCCGACCCGCATCTCGCGCAGAACGTCTCCGTGATCAGGTAAAGAGTGGACTATACGTGGGAAGCAACGCACGAGGAGTAAAGTACAAAAACAGGAGTCCGCAACGGCGCGAAAGCACTCGGATAAACAACAAAGGCAATCACGGATTGCAAATCTTCAAGGCCGCCGCAAAAATGCCCTCCATTCTCCACCCAGCTCCGACTCTAATACTTCACGCTGCTGCCTCGGGCTAAACTGAAGCGTTAGACTGGAATTACACGGATTATCAACATTTCCACATAATCAAATTTGGAACCGTTCACAGTGGTGGTGATAGGAACCAGACGTCCCTCTAAAAGCTCCTCACAGTGGTGGTGATGGGAACCAGACGTCCCTCTAAAAGCTCCTCACAGTGGAGGTGATGGGAGCCAGGCGTCCCTCTAAAAGCTCCTCACAGTGGTGGTGATGGGAACCAGACGTCCCTCTAAAAGCTCCTACAGAAAGTTCCTACATGAACTGGTTCTGAATTCACTGCCTGATGACTGAGACGCTGTTTTATGAGAGTTTAGAGAACTTCAACTCCATTCATGGTGGAGGGAGACATGCAGGGCGCTGTGCGGCAAAATAGTCCCCAAAGAAAACTCATTATTCCAGATTTTCCACTGTTTTCCATCATCGACATTCCATATAAGCTCAGAAGACTCGTGTAGGTTCTCTGGTGGTTCTGGATGGTAAATAAAGTGTCTATATCTGTGTTGTAGTCATGGCGACGCCTGGTTCCCATCACCACCACTGTAAAGACGTCTGGACCGTTTCACACCAAACCCACTGAACTTCTCTGATTTACGCCTCACACACTGGATTACGTGAAAATGTTAGAAATATTGGAATTCCCCTTCAATGCAAACGCGCCTGTTGACAGTTTTCCATCAATGGTTTTAAGCAGGCATCTGGTTTCTGGGCCAAAGTGCTGCGGAGATCAGCGTTTACCTCATCCAATGAACTCAGCTCATTAAGGCCTAATTAGCTGGTGAGCTGAATCAGGTGTGCTTAATGAGGCAGTGAGCTGAAGTCTGCAGGGCTTCGGACCACGAGGACTCGAGCCTGACGCACTCCAGACTTCACGCAAGGACACGGTCGCATTTAAAAACGTCAGATGCGAATCGGAACGCAATGCAAGCGTGAGCTGCATTCTATTACAGCAAGGGGGCGCTATAACGACAGCCAGGCCGGTCCAAGCCGTCTCATATCCGCAACCCTAGCAAGCAAAAACAGCCTGCCTACATAAACGTCTGCAATACGTCATCGCCTTTCCACTCCAACCGAGCAGACCCCTCTCCGACTTGTCCTCTAGCGCCCCCTTGAGTACCGAGTGTTTTAACCGCCACAGTAACCCTGTGTCCACACCGGCAGCGACTTTACACGGCGCCTCCACTACTCCATCTCTACCAGGAATAATTACCCAGGAACCAACGATGGAGCGAGATAAAGCTACGCTGCTGAACCAGAGCCGGTTCACGAGGAGTCTGGCCGCTTCTTATTTCCCCCATTATATCAAAAACCGGCCACGGGGTGCCTGCAAGCAAGTCCTCAACGAACGGGGGGTGAATGGAGCTCAACCCAGAAACCCAGAGGACGTTAGAGTGGGAGCTCTCCTCTCTGGCTGAACGCTCAATTCCTATTGGTAGTCGCCACATCGCTTCGCTCCTTATTTAATTAGACCTCCGCATTTAACCCCATCCGTGCAGTGAAACGCCACATACACACTAGTGAATAGACACACACACACTAGGGGGCAGTGAGTGAGCGGTGGGCAGCCCTATCCACAGCACCTGTGCTCTACTCTGTGCCGTCGCTGACTCCGCCCACTCTGCGATGCCAATGTTTGCGGCGCCTCCTGTCGGTGGAAATCGGCAGCGCTCGCTGAACATCACGGCGTTTCTGGCTTTAGGCCTGCTTTGCTTATGACCACCTGACCTTATACATAATATACTTCAAACCAGCTTTAACATCGATGCATCAACACTCGGCGTACATGCGCCTCCCTGCCTCGTCGGCAAAAGCGAATACTCTGTATGGTGCCGCTCTCTCTCCTCTTTGGATGGCGGGCATTTCCACGCAGCCTCGAAACGTCTTTCCCTTTCATTTAAAACAAATAAACAAATAAACAAATAAACACACCACCTCGTCCGGTCTAAAGCGCTCAGGCCTGTACGTTAGGGATGCACCATGATATCGGAATCACTTCGGTAAATACACTGTACATTTGGCTGATATCGGAAAGAGGAGAACGTCAGTTTTCTTTCAAAGGGTCTCCATCCTTCCGTTTTCCCCTGGCGGGGCCACACATGAGGCGGGGCCATGACTCAGAAACTGCTGTGACTCTTTTTACACAGCCTCTCTTTATCCATTAAAGAGCCCATATCACTGAAAATCTGTTATATATATATATAAAATTCTGATGTCGTATGTAATATAACTCTTTGATGTCGTATGTAAACACTTAAATTTTCTAAACACATAAAAAAAAAAACTAAGCCGCTCCTTCTGAAATCGTTTTTGTGATGTCACAAAAAATCAACACATTCATACATACATCCACTTAAGATACAGCAGTTAAGCCCCGCCCACTCACACTAAAATTAGGAGTGTTTCAAATAGGGGCAAAGCCAATCAGATGGTCCTCATTTGCATACATCAGTCTTAAAGGCACAGTAACAGGTTCTGTTTACATAAACCCAAGTTACAAGTGTAGAATATTTAAATTAAACAGGCTGTTTCTGTCACTTCCTTCAAGACGGATATGCAAATGAGGCCTGTTCTGATTGCCCTGTACTCGAGAAGCAGGCTGAAAAACACTCCTTATAACTTGAACATGAATGGGCGGGGCCAAGCTTTAGGGCGGACAGGCGTATAGATGTAAAACTCTTGTGACATCGCAAAAACATGCATTCAAAACAGGCTGTTTTTCCAGCTTATTTTCCGTAAAAGGACTGGACTGGAAATGTACTGTAACCAAGAAAAATGTGGGTTTTCCCTGATATGGGCTCTTTAAACGTACTGCATTTGTGACCCTCTGCTAATCAGTGCTACATTTCTCACTAATACTAATCCAGCTGTTCTCTAAATGTGCGTGTCAGCATGAGCATCGGAAATAGGCATATTTCCTAAAAAAAACAAAATCCCAGAATTCCCATATTGGTGCATCCCTACCCCGAACCACCAGCACTCACTCAAACATTGAGGCTAAGTCACTCCTGAATTCGGTTCAGTCTGTGCTACATAGTGTCCCACAGCGTAACGAGCAACACCAGCACTGACAGTGCAGGGACGAGTGAGGAGGATGGTGAAGGTGGTGAAGGTGGTGATGAAGGCCAGGATAGTTGGTTTTTCTTTTTCTTTTTTTTGTCCGATTTGGAGGCGCTGTCCACTTGGCACATTGTCCACTCGGTCCGTCCTCTTTCTCGAGGAGCGAACGTGAGCGTGAAAGTTCGACGGAAGCGCCTCGTTCCTCTCCGAGCGCTCGATTCTGAGGGTCCGAAACAGGCGAGACGTCCGAGCTGCCGTTCCTCGGACTCTCTAGTCGCTGTGAGGCTTCTCGGCTGAACCCTGAGGAGGAAGAAGAAGAGATGGTTAAGAAAATCAACGATGTCTTTCACCGTCCAGCCACAGGAAAGTGAGCAGAAGCTATATGGAGTAATTGGGACAGCGGGGGGCTTCAGTGAAACCTGATGACGGCCCCTCGCAGGAGAGAAGGTCTGTCTGCTGCTCCATAGAAAGACAGGCGGCTCGTCCGTTAATGGCTTTATATAGAACTCGGATTCTTAGTCCTCTAAAATAATCCACCTCTACGGTAAAATCCCAGATTCAGTGCGTTTACCTGTTCACACCGACAAACGGCCGCACATCTGTGTCACGTACGAAGATAAAACGCCTTGACCTGCGGAGTGAACCTGATTTTCTAAACTCACTAAAATTCCCTCTTCGGAAACCGGACATGGTCAGAGAGAAAACCTGACATGCCCTTAATCTCTGAATAAAGTCTGTGCCAACTGCCCAACAACAATAACACAGGCGGGTAAATGAAGCGTTTGATTGGCTCGCTCCATCAGGCCATTAGCATGAAAAACAAAGAAGGTAATCAGCTTTTGGGCCTTTCACTGAGTCACTGAGGGGCTTTATGGGGCCTCAAAAGCAGCGTGCCTCCAAACACCCAAACACCGGGCCGTAATTAAGCTGTCTGCCGGACTTTACGCCACTGGAGCGCAAGTGTGGGCGTGGATGGATACCCCTAAAGCAAAAGAGCCACGGTGGACGAGCGAGAAGAACCGAGCAAACTCGAGAAGAACTCGCTGTACGTCAGAGGAGAGCTGACAGAAACAGAGGTGGCGAAAGAGGCACAGATGCACGAGGACTTGGAAACATGACGTGATGTGATGTTTAGGAGCCGTTTGTTGTGTCAAACTAAAGTATGATAAAACTGCAAGTGGTGAATGCGGTGAGAGCGCCCCCTCCTGTTTATCAGAGCGTCGCCGCACCGCGGTTTCAGTCTCCGTTTCCCAAATGCTTTAGTACACGCTCAGCTCCGTCTCCTCGTTATTCACCACCACCTCTGTAATATTTCATCACCAGCATTAAACGCTGACGTTTGCTGAGGTAATAACAGTGTGGAGGAGAAAGAAACTGACCATCGCCAGCTGCCGTCCAATGTTGCCCACCGTCACTCCTCCGGAGAAGAAGATGCAGGGCAGCCAAGAGCGAACGGAGCGAACCTCCGGAGACGTGTACCTGAAAAGGAGAAGTCAGAGAGCGAGCTGAAGGAGGGAGTGAGCTGAGGAGGAGACCGCTAGAGGAGCTTAACTGAAGAGACAGTCTAACCCAGTTATCACAGGCGATAATAAAAGCATATTTTATTCTGATATGAATTTGTCTAAAAGGTACTGTTGTGTATGTCGCATATCTTTATCACTTCATGACGTCAAAACACAAACAAACCTGCTCATAGAGAATGGAAAACGCACTATATTCCCATCATCAACATGGATAGTCTCTCTGAATCACATCTTACACACTCAATTATGGAGGAATTTTGAAATATTGGTGGAATTCCCCTTCAAATTCATGTTGTTTCTGCTATGAACGCCTAATGATGGACCCATCACCATGATAGTGACACCAACAGTCATTACTCACTGATAGATGCCGTTGTAGACCAACAGCTGGGCGATGAGCGTGGCCAGGAGAGCGGTGGTCAGTCCCAGGCCGAAGCCGCTCCTCGACCGGTCAAACGTCCACCACAGGCCCAGGGACAGAGCGGCCAGCGTCAGAGAAAGCTGCATGTTATTGGCAAAGTCCAGTTTCTGAGAGACGGCTCGAGTTAAAGGAAATTGGGAGCGTTTCAGGAAAGCAAAGGTCAAAACAAGTTTATATCAAGCAACACAACATTAATTTAAAGGGCTCATACCACGGAAGAATATCATGAACAATCATCTCTGATGTCACAAAAACCAACTCAGTTCAGTTTATCCACCAACTCAGCCTACAACTGTTCAGCCCTGTCAGTTCACAGCGAACCTATTAAGGACTGCTTTAAGAATGGGGCACAATACAGAGCTGCCAATCAGAGCAGAGCTCATTTACATACGTCAGTCTTAAAGGTACAGCAAGTTTCGTTCTGAGTGATTGAGAGACGTCACGTAAACACAAATTATGACTGAAAACCACACAAACAGGTTAAGCGCACCGTATAAAAAAAACGAGAAAATAGTAGGATATTGACCCTTTAATGATAAATCGATGGAGGCCCAGACGATACGGCAAAAAATATATATGATGATATTTTAACAGGTTTTTAGACACTATTCAACAAGTCGGAACAGACGAAATAGAAACTGTAGAGGCAAAATTAAAAACACTGTAATAAGAACAATAATATATTGATTTTATTCAATGTAGCACAAGCTGCGCTGCACCAAGTTCAATTAAACAGGACTAATTATGCTCCCTGTGCATAGGCGGTGTTCCTTATAGTACCCTTAAGTACTAAATATATCCATGATATGCTTAGAAAAGCGCATCGTGACATAATTGATCACGATAACAATAAAATATCATCACACTGGCCACCCAGACTGTTGACTACCGCTTATTTGGTTCTCTGGGGGCTCTACGAGTGTTTCAGTGGTGTTGGTGAGGATACAGCACTGGCGTGGTTGATGCCCACAAACACGGCGATGCAGCGCATCACGCTGGCCCACTCCCTCTTGAACTTGTGCGGCTCACCAAGGTGACTGTCCAAGCATGGATATAACAGGCCGACCACAGCTGGGGAAACAGAAACCAGACATGTTAGAAAGCGGCTCTTTATCTACATGAATAAATACGGTTGGATAGTGTGGTGGTTAACACCTCGGCCTCCTACGCTGTAGACTGGGGTTCAAGCCCCCTACACTACACCAATAAGAGTCCTTGGGCAAGACTCCTAACACCACCTTCACTTACCTGTGTAAAAATGATCAAACTGTAAGTGGCTCTGGATAAGAGCGCCAGCCAAATGCCGTAAGCGTCGATGTAAATATGATATACGGCCTACTCAGTGCAGTTTGGGTGCGTCACGTCACAGCGGCCTCAGAAGCTATTTGTACACTAATCTTTTAAACCTTGGGCAATTTTACTTGATGTTTTGACATAAGAGAGTGTGATGTAGCATGTAAACAACGTTCAACAGCGGTTTGTTTACGCAAACAGTGCGCTTCGTATTCACAGTTGTTTTTTTTTTTATTTCTGAAGTTATAAGAAGTGTTTCCGCCTGGCCTGCTTTTTGAGTGAGGTAGCCAATCGGAACAGAGCTCATTTACATATGCCAGTCATAAAGGGACAGCCCAAAACAAAAAAAAAAAAATCTGTTTAAAGGAAAAAATGGTCATGGTAAAAACAATTATGACTGTTTTTGGTATATAAACAGACACAAATGTCTATAAATTGATTATAGGAGGGGGAAAAAAAAGAGGAGAAATGTGGATTATATGCTTTTATATGTTTTATCTCTTCTCGGTTTCACTACCTAGATTATCAGTGACAGTAATCACTAATACTGAGACCACATTTGTTTACATTTCAAGCATTTAATTATGCAGAAATTCTGAAAAATTCGGTGGAGTTCCCCTTTAAACTGGAAGCCTGAACGCCTGTAAAGTCCCCCACCCGCCCCGGGCCGGGTGGACTGGCATGCGGTGGGCGTGGCCTAGCGACGCGCACGTTCTATTATTTTTTTTTTTCTCGCTTAGATGAGTGGCATGTTCGCAGCGCCAGCCAATAGCGTGGCGCCCTGGCAGCTCACCCGTTGCTGAACAGCCAATGGGAACGCGGCACACTCGGGACGAACCCCTCCGGCTGTTGCCAGGCAACGCGAGCAGAGCAGCCGCCGATACGAGTCCAAAAACAAACTCAACCCTAAAGTCACAACTTCGTGTACTTACATAACGCGGCGCAGCCCGAATACAGCGAGGAGAAAACGATATAAATCACCTCATTTACGCTTCGTCTGACATCAACCACAACACAAACGCCCTCTTTGTCTCCCGAAACATGTTCCACATCCCGTTATCCACTCCGGAGCCGCCAACTCGCCCAACTTCGGCTCGTTTCCTGAGAAATACGGCCACAAATCCGGCTAATCTGGCTGATAAACCCAATTCAGGCGCCTTTCTGCCTTAAACACTGATGAAATAAACATTTCACGGTCTGAAACTAGCTTCTCATTCGGATTCCCCGTTCCACCTTAAATGCTGCCGCATTTCCATGTGTACACCCGCGCGTCTGTACAGGCGCTAGACAGTGACGGCGGCATATTTAAGATGGAACGCGAAGATTCTCTTCATCATCGCTATTTAACGTGAAAATAGTTTTCTGTTAAAAAAAAAAAGTTTAAGACCGCTGACATCTGTAAATACATAATTGAATATCGATAGTATTCAGGCTCATTGTGGCCAGGTTTACGTTTAAATTGAGCAAAAAAATTCTCTGAGGACTTAAAGTGGAACAGCACCCATTTTTCAAACTTTCAGCATAATTAAAGGGCTAAGTAATAAACAAAGTCCTCCAGAGCGGTTTGGTGTGAAACGCTCCGTTCGTAAGATACTTAACAAGTTAGAACTGCTCACAGTGGTGGTGATAGGAACCAGACGTCTCCCTCTCAAAGCTCCCTCAA
Organism: Pygocentrus nattereri; assembly: GCF_015220715.1. NCBI lineage: Eukaryota > Metazoa > Chordata > Actinopteri > Characiformes > Serrasalmidae > Pygocentrus > Pygocentrus nattereri. The sequence goes on from NC_051212.1 coordinate 55,056,649, forward strand.
AGAAAGTTCCTACATTTTCATTACATGGTTCTGAATTCACCGCCTGATGACTGAGACGCTGTTTTATGAGAGTTTAGAGAGGATTCTGGCTTTAAATGACATTTGTGGTGGAAGGATACGCTGTGCGGTGTGTTGTGAGGCAAAATATAGTCACCAAAGAAAACTGATTATTCCAGATTTTCCACCGTTTTCCATCATCAACATTCCATATAAGCTCAGAAGACTCATGTAGGTTCTCTGGTGGTTCTGGATGGTGAATAAAGTGTCTATATCTGTGTTGTAGTCATGGCGACGCCTGGTTCCCATCACCCCCACTGTAAAGACGTCTGAACCGTTTTACACCAAACCCACTCAGAATCGCTCTGTTTACATCTCGGTTCCCCTTAAAACTCACCAGCAGCGGTGCCACAGCTCAGCGGGATCCACCAGGAGGATGACAGCAGGGTGTCCAGCACCTCTTCGGGAAACAGCACCACGTTTCTCTTTATCTGCAGTAAGTAAAGCACCAGAGCGAGGAAAACGCCGACGGCGAACAGCACCACTCCACGGCGAACCAGGCCGGCGGAGTGGAGCCGGCGGAGAGAGCAGACAGCCTGGCTCACAGCCCCGGCCACGGCGGACATCGCCTCCCGGGCTCTGGAGGCCGGCGGGAAACCTTTCGACTTCATGCCGGGGGAACAAGAGCAGCTCCAGCAACGGTCCTCCAGCTGCGGCATGGGGCACTGGACACACGAAGATATGATGCACAAGTCAGCAAAGTGCAGTTTCAATGACCAAACCAAGGGATACCAGCCAGAAAAGTGCAGATTTAATACCCACGATATGAGTCATAAGGCAGGAAACTACTTTAACTGACCAAATATGGACGGTCAGTAAATAAAACTGTACATTTACGTTACCGACCAAAATATGAGCTGTAAGCCAGCTGTAATGTGGGCAAGTCAAAGTGCAGCTTTACTGACCAAAACATGAGCTGTAAAGGAGAACTCCACCAACTTTTCAGAATTTCTACATATTAAAATGGTTAAAAAGTCAAGGAAGTCATTCGGAGGTGTTTGGTGTGGAACGCCCTGTTCTAGATAAACTGACCGAGTCAGAGCCGCTCACAGTGGTGGTGATGGGAACCAGACGTCCCCCTCTAAAAGCTCCTCACATGAAATGGTTTGAATAACTTCTGCCGCTTTTGGAGACTTTGATTTTTGGAGCTTTGTGTTGTGGCCTAAACATATTTCTAAACCCAGTTATGGTGGAGGGACACATGCAGGGTGCTGTGAGGCAAAATAGTCCCCAAAGAAAACTTTCCTACCGTATTAGTCAACTAATCTAACTGTACCGCCAAACACATCCAGATAACTGGTGCAGGGCCACTGGTGGTTTTGAATAGTAAATAAAAGGGCTATATTTGTGTTGTAGTCATCTGAGCCTCTACAATCAACCATTTCACACCAAACCACTCAATGACTGTTCACCCCACTCAGTTATGCTGAAATTTTGAAAAGAATGGTGGAATTGCCCTTCACTGGCCCAAATATGAGCTGTAAGTCAGAAAACTGCAGCTTTACTGACCAAAATATGACATATTAGTCAGAAAATTGCAGCTTTAACGGCACAAACATGGGCTGGAAGTCACAAAAAGTGCAGGTTTACCGACCAAAACGTGATCTTTAACTCGGTATATGAAGCTTTAATGGGTGAAATAATAAACACTACCTTGATTTCTCTGAAGTCGTCTCGGCCGCTTCTGTTCTTCTTTGAAATTTCTCGAAAAAACACACTTTCAGCTGAACTTTGCTCGCTGCTGCTGGTCACATTCTGTGTTGTTCTGTCTGAGTGAGACCTCAATTCACACAAATAGAAAGCAAAAGTAAGTTAAAACCTCTTTCCTCTGCACGACGGTCGGGCAGCCGAACCGTTTCTCAGCGCCTCAGACGCCGTGCAAAGAAAAACGAAGCGCCGCGGTGTCTGGTGAGGCGAACCGACCAATCACAGAGCGGCGGGCGATATGACGTCTCCACACACCACCCAATGTGACGCGGCAGGGGGGAGGGGCTTGGAGCGAAAGTGGGCGGGGTCATAATAGTGAATATGGACTGATGATGATGGCAGAGCCGACTCAATTTGTCGAACCGATTCTTTGGAACGTTACATTCCGTTATAATGAACCGATTCAGCGAGTCACTGATTCACAGACGTAGGCCTCTTTGTTCTTATTTCCTTCTTTATAATAACTTTCGGTTCACTCAGTGACTAGTCAAGCGAGCTTTCCCCTCGTTTCATCTGCGTACAATGGGATTCGAGGAGGGAATCTGGTGTCCAAAACAGGTGGTTCTTCAAAGGGCCTTTAGTAAAGGGAATGGTTCTATTTAGAACCATGAGCTGAACCATTTCCATGTTTAAATGGTTCTTTGAGGGGTAAACTGCTGCTTCAGATCGATGGAGAATGTATTGTGGATTATTCTATGTAGAACCCTGTTTGAAAATGGTTCTGTATAGCACCAAATGGGGTTCTTGTACTGTTCTGATGTCACGCTTTCGGTGCTGTAAAGAGCCATTAAAAAAACTATATAGAATCATATACAGCACATTCTCCTTCAATCTGGATGTCACCATGCAAAGAAGCATTTAAGCATGAAATGACGCTATAGCTCGTTCTAAATAGAACCACTGGCTTTATTAATGAACACTTGAAGAACCATCTTATTTAGGAATGTATTGATAAAAACTGAAAACTACGCTATCCTGAATACATAGTAATGTATCCCATTACAATACACAAAGTCAGTCTACTCAGGCTTTAGCAGAGCTCAGTAACGCTGAGATTAATAACCGATCACATTGATTTATCAGTCTACTCAGGCTTTAGCAGAGCTCAGTAATGCTGAGATTAATAACCGATCACATTGATTTATCAGTCTACTCAGGCTTTAGCAGAGCTCAGTAACACTGAGATTAATAACCGATCACATTGATTTATCAGTCTACTCAGGCTTTAGCAGAGCTGAGTAACACTGAGATTAATAACCGATCACATTGATTTATCAGTCTACTCAGGCTTTAGCAGAGCTGAGTAACACTGAGATTAATAACTGATCACATTGATTTATCAGTCTACTCAGACTTTAGCAGAGCTCAGTAACGCTGAGATTAATAACCGATCACATTGATTTATCAGTCTACTCAGGCTTTAGCAGAGCTCAGTAACACTGAGATTAATAACCGATCACATTGATTTATCAGTCTACTCAGGCTTTAGCAGAGCTCAGTAACGCTGAGATTAATAACCGATCACATTGATTTATCAGTCTACTCAGGCTTTAGCAGAGCTCAGTAACGCTGAGATTAATAACTGATCACATTGATTTATCAGTCTACTCAGACTTTAGCAGAGCTCAGTAACACTGAGATTAATAACTGATCACATTGATTTATCAGTCTACTCAGGCTTTAGCAGAGCTCAGTAACACTGAGATTAATAACTGATCGCATTGATTTATCAGTCTACTCAGGCTTTAGCAGAGCTCAGTAACACTGAGATTAATAACTGATCACATTGATTTATCAGTCTACTCAGGCTTTAGCAGAGCTCAGTAACACTGAGATTAATAACTGATCACATTGATTTATCAGTCTACTCAGGCTTTAGCAGAGCTCAGTAACGCTGAGATTAATAACTGATCACATTGATTTATCAGTCTACTCAGACTTTAGCAGAGCTCAGTAACACTGAGATTAATAACTGATCATCACATTGATTTATCAGTCTACTCAGGCTTTAGCAGAGCTCAGTAACACTGAGATTAATAACTGATCACATTGATTTATCAGTCTACTCAGGCTTTAGCAGAGCTCAGTAACGCTGAGATTAATAACTGATCATCACATTGATTTATCAGTCTACTCAGGCTTTAGCAGAGCTCAGTAACACTGAGATTAATAACTGATCACATTGATTTATCAGTCTACTCAGGCTTTAGCAGAGCTCAGTAACGCTGAGATTAATAACTGATCACATTGATTTATCAGTCTACTCAGGCTTTAGCAGAGCTCAGTAACACTGAGATTAATAACTGATCACATTGATTTATCAGTCTACTCAGGCTTTAGCAGAGCTCAGTAACACTGAGATTAATAACTGATCACATTGATTTATCAGTCTACTCAGGCTTTAGCAGAGCTCAGTAACGCTGAGATTAATAACCGATCACATTGATTTATCAGTCTACTCAGGCTTTAGCAGAGCTCAGTAACGCTGAGATTAATAACCGATCACATTGATTTATCAGTCTACTCAGACTTTAGCAGAGCTCAGTAACGCTGAGATTAATAACCGATCACATTGATTTATCAGTCTACTCAGGCTTTAGCAGAGCTCAGTAACGCTGAGATTAATAACCGATCACATTGATTTATCAGTCTACTCAGACTTTAGCAGAGCTCAGTAACGCTGAGATTAATAACCGATCACATTGATTTATCAGTCTACTCAGGCTTTAGCAGAGCTCAGTAACGCTGAGATTAATAACCGATCACATTGATTTATCAGTCTACTCAGACTTTAGCAGAGTTCAGTAACTCTGAGATTAATAACTGATCACATTGATTTATCAGTCTACTCAGACTTTAGCAGAGCTCAGTAACACTGAGATTAATAACTGATCACATTGATTTATCAGTCTACTCAGGCTTTAGCAGAGCTCAGTAACGCTGAGATTAATAACTGATCACATTGATTTATCAGTCTACTCAGACTTTAGCAGAGCTCAGTAACACTGAGATTAATAACTGATCACATTGATTTATCAGTCTACTCAGACTTTAGCAGAGCTCAGTAACACTGAGATTAATAACTGATCACATTGATTTATCAGTCTACTCAGGCTTTAGCAGAGCTCAGTAACGCTGAGATTAATAACTGATCACATTGATTTATCAGTCTACTCAGGCTTTAGCAGAGCTCAGTAACACTGAGATTAATAACTGATCACATTGATTTATCAGTCTACTCAGGCTTTAGCAGAGCTCAGTAACACTGAGATTAATAACTGATCACATTGATTTATCAGTCTACTCAGACTTTAGCAGAGCTCAGTAACACTGAGATTAATAACCGATCACATTGATTTATCAGTCTACTCAGACTTTAGCAGAGCTCAGTAACACTGAGATTAATAACCGATCACATTGATTTATCAGTCTACTCAGGCTTTAGCAGAGCTCAGTAACGCTGAGATTAATAACCGATCACATTGATTTATCAGTCTACTCAGGCTTTAGCAGAGCTCAGTAACGCTGAGATTAATAACTGATCACATTGATTTATCAGTCTACTCAGGCTTTAGTAGAGCTCAGTAACGCTGAGATTAATAACTGATCACATTGATTTATCAGTCTACTCAGGCTTTAGCAGAGTTCAGTAACACTGAGATTATAACCGATCACATTGATTTATCAGTCTACTCAGACTTTAGCAGAGCTCAGTAACACTGAGATTAATAACTGATCACATTGATTTATCAGTCTACTCAGACTTTAGCAGAGCTCAGTAACGCTGAGATTAATAACCGATCACATTGATTTATCAGTCTACTCAGACTTTAGCAGAGCTCAGTAACACTGAGATTAATAACCGATCACATTGATTTATCAGTCTACTCAGGCTTTAGCAGAGCTCAGTAACACTGAGATTAATAACCGATCACATTGATTTATCAGTCTACTCAGACTTTAGCAGAGCTCAGTAACACTGAGATTAATAACTGATCACATTGATTTATCAGTCTACTCAGGCTTTAGCAGAGCTCAGTAACGCTGAGATTAATAACCGATCACATTGATTTATCAGTCTACTCAGGCTTTAGCAGAGCTCAGTAACGCTGAGATTAATAACTGATCACATTGATTTATCAGTCTACTCAGACTTTAGCAGAGCTCAGTAACACTGAAATTAATAACTGATCACATTGATTTATCAGTCTACTCAGGCTTTAGCAGAGCTCAGTAACGCTGAGATTAATAACTGATCACATTGATTTATCAGTCTAATCAGGCTTTAGCAGAGCTCAGTAACACTGAGATTAATAACTGATCACATTGATTTATCAGTCTACTCAGACTTTAGCAGAGCTCAGTAACACTGAGATTAATAACTGATCACATTGATTTATCAGTCTACTCAGACTTTAGCAGAGCTCAGTAACACTGAGATTAATAACTGATCACATTGATTTATCAGTCTACTCAGGCTTTAGCAGAGCTCAGTAACACTGAGATTAATAACCGATCACATTGATTTATCAGTCTACTCAGGCTTTAGCAGAGCTCAGTAACACTGAGATTAATAACTGATCACATTGATTTATCAGTCTACTCAGGCTTTAGCAGACCTCAGTAACACTGAGATTAATAACTGATCACATTGATTTATCAGTCTACTCAGGCTTTAGCAGACCTCAGTAACACTGAGATTAATAACCGATCACATTGATTTATCAGTCTACTCAGGCTTTAGCAGAGCTCAGTAACACTGAGATTAATAACCGATCACATTGATATATTTTGGGCTATTTATCCTCAACTGGTAGAGTATATATAATATGTATTTTCACAGGGGCCCTTGGATCATGGGGGTCCTAGGCAGCTGCTTAGAGCAACGACCGCCCACAGCTTACAGAAAGTAAGTATACGCACAAATCATTAGAGGATGCTTCTGAGTTCAAACTGTGAAATATTACAGTTCAGATTTCCTCCAGCCTTCAGCACAGACGTAAACATGGTGTGGTTTGATTCAGATGGGAGTCAGTTCAGCTGATTTATTGAAAAGAATCATTTCAAACTGATTCGTCCACACATCCACGTCTGGCCCAGTGACAAGCTGGCAACGTTGAGTGTTATCAGAGGCCTGACCTGTAATCCGAGGTCACTTTAACGTTACGTTTTTTTGCCGCTTTGTCTGCACTGGGCTGCACGTAACAGTATTGATCAGTCCTAAGCACATACTCAGTGTGTTTTTCTATAGGAAAATCTGATATATGGCAATATATCCATACATATATGTATACGTATATTATCATACATGGACTTTTTCCTATATCCAAGGTATTTTATGTCACATATGGGCCTACATGTGGGCCTATATTAACCTATGCAAACATATGCTGTGTGTGTAATACCTATATTTAACAATATATCGCTGCTGTCAGAACAAATCCTCATATCTCCATTTTTGCCATTTTTCAGTTTTTGACATAGTTTGAAAAAGCCTGTTGGCCTTTACATTGTGTGCAATTCTCAAGATGAACGGACCAAAAGAAACGGGCCAAAATGACTTGGAAAAAGTTCTGGTTCCATTGACTTCCATTAAAAGTAAAGTAAGTTTTTTCGTTCTCCTGTAAAGTCACCGTTTTGGAGATACGGGGTTTTGCTCCCACAGCAACGATATGATAGAAAACTTTATTCATAAAACAAAAGAGGCATATATTATTCATATATGCTTCATGTTATATAATATAAAGTTTTTATGCATCTTCTTTGTTTCTTCAATGCACAGTGTAAGCTGTGCAATAGAAGCATTAAAACACAAAATCAATAAAAAACATTGTTTCCTCACATATTTAAATAATCAGCAAACAGGTAACAATTAAAGCTGTGCTGGGATGTTTCCAGCCATAGATCAGACATATATGCATGATCCCTATATTATGTGCATATACTTACATGTACGCACACAACACATATGTACAATATATTGACATATATGCCTGACTCTTTAACTGTGTATTAATGTGTATTAACGTGTATTAATGCCCATATATCAGATTTCTGAGTGAGCTACGACACATCAGCCAAAACGTTTGGCTTATTGTGGCCAAAACTATCAGTAATGCAGTTGCCCTTAATTTGCATTCTGGCCTAAAACTAGACATGAACTGTTGTGTCAGGCAATGCAGTGACCTCACTGCTCAGCATTACAGCCCTCAGCCTCACTGCACAGAGGATCGCAGGTCACTGCTTGCCCACTAGCAGCAAAGCTTGGGGCCCACTGGCTTTTTGCTTCGTGTTTTCCAGGCGGCCCACTGGTTTTTAGGCAGAGTGTAAGACAAAATGTGACTTTTAATCACTTACTTTCCACTCACAGTCCGATTTATTACATTCTTTTTCGTTATTTCTTTCTTTTGTCTTCCTTTGTAAATTAGTTTAGGAAACAATTATAGCAGAGGCGTGAAATTCAGGTCCAGAGAGTAAAAATCCTTCCCAGGATTTTGTTCCAACTGCCTGGACAGCTCTGCTGGTGGTTTGATCTAACCGGAGAAGCCAGGCAGTTGGAAGAAAATCCTGGGAAGGATTTTTACTCTCTGGACCTGAATTTTACACCTCTGATAGAAGTAACGTCACAAACAATGCCAGCTGCTCAACGCCAGGCAAACTCGCACAATGTCAGCAACATTTTCACCTAAATCATTTGATATTGATGTGATATTGATATTAGGCTGAGTGATTGTTTTTTTTCTCTCATTAGTCTGTAGTATTTGTTAAGTGATACTTTTTAATTCCCAAAAATGGGGAAATTCCACCTCCGCATTTAACCCATCCGTGAAGTGAAACACCACACACACACTAGTGAACACACACACTAGGGGGCAGTGAGCAGACTTGAAAACATCAGATCTGAGTCACATTAGGGAAAAGATCAGATTTGTGTCCACAGCCCTGAAAACATCAGATCTGAGTCGCTTTAGGGCAGAAAATCAGATCTGAGCCACTTCAACCTGGTAATGTGAACGCAGCCTATGTTTCAGTCAGAAGTCACATCAAACTCCCAAAGGCCTTACATGTTCCATAAATAGCGTTCTAGCTATGGAGTTTTTGAAATTCTAGCTTCTACAACCAAGTGCACTATTTGTTGAGGATGGATGTGGCTGAATCCCAAACGACTAATTTTAATGACTTATTTTTTTAGCTATGTTATGTTGGGGTGCAGAAGCTGTGCATCGTGCCTAACAACACGCTTTCCCATGATAAAATAACATGAATGCATGGCCTATTGGGCCTTATTACTATATGTAGAGTTATATATATATAAAATCATATAAATAATAACTAGTGATTTTCTGGATGTTTGGTGTGTTTGTTTACCCATTTCCAAGCCTCTCCTTGAGCAGTTTATATATACACTATATATATATATATATATATATATATATATATGTGTGTGTGTGTGTGTGTGTGTGTGTGTGTGTGTGTGTGTGTGTGTGTGTGTGTGTGTGTAACGAGGAGCGAGGTAGCGGACGCATGTGCGGAGGTAAGCGACTTTTATTGAGGGCAAATCCAGAATCAGGGTCATAACGGTCCAGGGTCAAAGAGCCAACACGAACAGATTGAGGGTAAGACATGATAAACAGCTGGTTACGGTAAACAACACCAACAAGACGAGAACACAACGACCAGCGAAAACAAAGGGCAAACACAGGGCTTAAATACACAGAACAATGAGGGACAGGTGAAAACAATCAGGGGCGGAGTTACAAAACCAAAACATGAGCACATGGACAGGACTGGGAGGGGCCAATCGTGACAGTGTATATATATATATATATATATATATATATATATATATATGTGTGTGTGTGTGTGTGTGTGTGTGTGTGTGTATATATATATATATATATGTGTGTGTGTGTGTGTGCGCGTGTGTGTGTGTGTGTGTGTGTGTGTGTGTGTGTGTGTGTGCGCGTGTGTGTGTGTGTGTGTGTGTGTGTGTGTGTGTATATATATATATATATATGTGTGTGTGTGTGTGTGCGCGTGTGTGTGTGTGTGTGTGTGTGTGTGTGTATATATATATATATGTGTGTGTGTGTGTGTGTGTGTGTGTGTGTATATATATATATATGTGTGTGTGTGTGTGTGTGCGCGTGTGTGTGTGTGTGTGTGTGTGTGTGTGCGCGTGTGTGTGTGTTTGACAGTGAGTGACCGTCTGTATAGGGGGTGCAGTGAGTACAATAAGTGTAGAGTGATTTATGCTTTATATGGGGCTCATACTGCATAAAGGTGAGGGTGAGATTTGGGTTGTTCCTATGAATCACATGAGCTCAGGTGAGCTCAGGTGAGTGCAGGCCACTACATGACCAGTTCGCTGCGTAGCTATCGGCTGTTCAGCGGCTGTTCAAGGCCTGAAGAAAGAAGCTGTCCTTGAATCAGCTGGTTACATCATCATAAGCGGCGGTCTGTAGTCTTTAACTCCTTACAGCCAAAAGCTTTATTACACACTCCTATAGCCTGAGAATAGGTCAAACCATTCACATTGAAGTCCCTGCTGTTACTGAGTAATAAGCCTTAGTATGTCATAAGCCTGGGATTTTAAGAGCTAAACCAAAATAATCGAAGTCTAGAGACTGCTGCCGTGCCGCTGTAGCATGCTGGTACATGTTTACGACTGATGCAGTGATTGTGACCATTTGTCGCTTTGCGTCAGAGTGCCCATTTAAGGTAGCGGTCAGTGGAAGGGCAGAGATATCAAGATCTCAGTGGATTTAAACAGCAACTCTGCTGTATCCACCTGGAGCTGGAGATCTAACTCACCGAGCCTCTTTTAAAGCCTTAGTCTACACATCAGATTCCTACATATAGGATATAAGACGCTGACCAAGGTGTTTTTTTGTATGAGGTCAGCATCCATCTTTTTCAGCGGTTTCGCAGCTGTTGCTGACGGTGCAGACCGGACGCCTGGACTATTCGTCCCAGCCTACCTAATCTAATATATGAACACATCAGCCAGAACACTAAAAGCTTGTATGTCCACTCTCTGTCCATTTTATCAGCTCCACTGACAGTGTGTTGCGCTGGTCTGAGTGGATCAGAGACAGCAGTGCTGCTGGAGTGTTTAAACACTGTGTCCACTCACTGTCCACTCTATTAGACTCCTACCTTGTCGGTCCACCTTGTAGATGTGAAGTCAGAGGCGACAGGTCATCTGCTGCTGCACAGTTTGTGCTGGTCATCCTCTAGTCCTTCATCAGTGGTCACAGGATGCTGCCAACAGGACGCTGCCCACAGGACACTGCCCACAGGACGCTGACCACAGGACGCTGTTGGCTGGATGTTTTTGGTTCTCAGTCCAGCAGCGACACTGAGACGTTTAAAAGCTCCAGCAGCACTGCTGTGTCTGATCCACTTGCACCAGTGCAACACACTGGACAGCAAATCAACCAGTCACGCTTTGATTTACAGTGATTGGAACCAATAACATTACTCTAGTCCTTCTGGAAGTTCTAGATATGTCACTGACTCTGTATACAAGTCTAAGCAGTTTTAGGTGGTTGTTGTGAATGGAAAACAGTGGCGGCAGCTCCACCAGGACCAGGTCCACCAGGCCTCTGTAAAACTGATGCATACAAGTTGAAATGTCTGTTCATGTCTTTATGTTGCAAGCTTTAAACATCTGTGTTTAATCTAGAACAGCCAAAAATGCTCATGGGAATTTGTTGTTAGCTTAGCGCTAACATACTACTGAAATTCCCAAGGAGTGCTAGCAGAAGTTAGCATTAAAGTTGAGATGTTCCACTGGTGTGGTACTCAACTGGGAACGGAACTTTTTCGTTCTAGGTGAAATGATATGCAGGAAAGGGAACTTAGGGTCAGTGGTGCAACTGAGGTCATTGGCTACAGGACACGTAGCGTCAGAAGTGCATATGCAGGCCTATAGAGCAGAGTCCACGCGGTCAGCTGAGTAAAGCAGCGTCCACGTCAGGGAGGTGGGTCAGGGTGAGCGCCGGGACAGCAAGAAAGCAAAAACAACACAAGCTTATCAGAGTTTATCGGCTGGCAGGACCACACTGAGGACTTACACAACTCACACACACTCGGCCCTCACATTAACCCTCACACTGCAGGCCGAGGGGGTGTCATGCTGCATCTTCTCTGAAGGCTGAGAAACGTGAGGTGCACTGCACGGCCGTTTTTCTTGGGGGTTCACTGTGTTTGTTTTTGTAGAGCTGCTTTTGGCTGCACATCTCTCTGTTGCTAAGCAACAATAGCATCATAATGGTGAATCAGCTGTGTTAGTGAGCCTTTGCTTTGATATGTAAAGGCAGAAGGTTCAGCAATCTCTAAAACTAACTACAAAAACAAGCTGAATGGAAAAAGCTGTTTTGCTTGTCATGATAATCAATATATAAATCTAAATAATAAATAAATAATAAATCTAAATAATAAATAAAAACTACTACAAATTATTCAGTAACTGCTGTAAATAGATAAGTATCTCATGAATTATCCAGTATCTACTATGAATTATTCAGTATCTACTATGAATCATTGAGTTTCTACTATGAATTATTCAGTATCTACTATGAATGTTTCAGTTCCTACTACAAATATTTCAGTATCTACTACATACTATTCAGTATCTACTATGAAATATTCAGTATTATATATTTTATTATACTATTATAAATTATTCAGTATCTACAACTCCATTTCCAAAAAAGTTGGGACGCTGTGGAAAATGTAAATAAAAAAAAATAATAATTAAAACTCTATATTTAATTGAAGAGTGTACAAAGACAACATATCAAATGTTGAAACTGAGAAATGTTAATGTTTTTTGAAAATATTTGAAAATATTTGATGCCAACAACACATTCCAAAAAGGTGGGACTGAGGAAGAAAAGGCTGGTAAAGTTGTGTAATGCTAAAAAAACACCTGGTGGTTGACTGGCCACAGGTCAGTGATATGATATAAAAAGAGCATCTCAGAGAGGCGGAGTCTTTTAGAAGTAAAGAGGAGGAGGGGTCACCACTCCACACTAAGGGACGAGGCTGAACACCAGTATCTGCTGGCCGTGATCTTTGGGCCCTCAGGCAGCACAGCATTAAAAACAGACATGATTCTGTAGTGGAAATCACTGCATGGGCTCAGAAACACTTCTGAAAACCACTGACTGTGAACACAGTTCATCACTGCATCCACAAACGCTGTTAAACTCTAAAACACAAAGAAGAACCCAAATATAAACAGGATCCAGAAACGCTGCCACCTTCTCTGGGCCTGAGCTCATTTAAAATGGACTGAGGGGAAGTGGAAAAGGGTCCGGCGGTCCGACGAATCAACATTTGAAATTCTTTAGGAAATCATGGACGCTGTGTCCTCCGGGCTGAAGACCACTCAGCTTGTTATCAGTGCTCAGTTCTAAAGCCAGTATTCATGATGGTTTAGGGGGGCATTAGTGCTCATGGCCTGGGTGACCTGCTCATCTGTGAAGGCTCCATTAAAGCTGAATGATATAAACATGTTTTATCAACATCTGCTGCCGTCCAGACGACGTCTTTTTCAGGAAAGGCCTTGATTATTTCAGCAAGACGACGTCAAACCACATTCTGACTGTATTACAGCAGCACTGCTCCGTATTAAAACAGTCCGGGTGCCTGCAGTCCAGACCGGTCACCACTGAGAACATTTGGCACATTATGTTTTAAATGATCATTTTAAATTAAATATAGGGTTTAAATAATTTGCATATCATTGCATTCTATTTTTATTTACATTCTGCACAGTGGTCCAACTTTTCTGGAAATGGGACGACTGTACTACATATTATTCAGGATCTATAACTAATTCTTCAGTATCTGCTATGAATTATTCAGTTTCTACTATGAGTTCTTCAGTATCTGCTACGAACTATGAAGAATTAAGTAACTGTGATGAATGATTAAATGCTCATATTGCAAAAAGTGAATGAAAATGAAAAGCCAGCTCCTGGCATTATTGAGTGACATCATGCTTATTAGTGCTTAGCTTATTAGCTGTCAGTCATCGTTATCACATGTGGCTGAGCTGTGTCTTTAATGATAGGTGGCGAATTAGCGAAGCCAATAAAAGCTGGTAGCTTTCTTCCGCTGAAAAAGCAGCAGTCAACCAACACCAGCACTTTGTCTCATATCCCGACTCCGTTATTCATTACCAGCTCAGCAGAGCCGGGTAAACATAATTAAGTCGTCGAGCTGGGAGATTAACTACTGTCTGCTGTAAATGAGAATGCCTCATAACCCCGGGCAGTTTGGGAAAACTAAGACGAGGGATAAGTCATCTTTCTCATGCAAATCCCTTTTCCAAAATGAAGACGCGTCCTCCCCGGAGCGAACCCCGACACGCAGAGCAACGCTGAGGCCTTCACTCATTTTCCCGACTTACTTATCTGCAGCATCAACTCGGTTTATGAGAGCTTTGTTTCGGCTTTGGAGAAAAAAAATCAATCAAATCCATTAATAAACGAGCTAATCTGCATGGCTCATAAAGGAACGCCTTGCAGGACTGTTAGATCCTAGTGTCAGTGCATACTCCTGATCAATGCACGGTCCTGGGTTCATGACTATATCACGACCTGTGGGCTTCAGGCCTGAGGTACGCATAAGGCCTTGGGGCTTGCGTCACACAGAGACATCGGCTTATGCTGGTGCGCTCACATGGTTGGTTGTAACTCATAGTGACATCGTTATCCGATCAGCAATGTTCTAACACTATCTGTTGTTTAGGCTCCGTGTACCTGGACGTCATAAACGTCCTTGGGGCCCTTGTCCACCTATAACTCTATTTCATCCAATCCTCTCTCTCTATTGTCTTATCACATGATCACGTGATGCTCATGCCATTTTATGTATTCCTCCCCTTTGTTCTCAATATATATAAACCCAGCTATTCTGATCGATAAACAGGAAGGAGTACAGACCGAGTCTCTGTGGTTATCTGAGATCCCCCCAGCCGGCTGAAGGCTCAGGAGGACGGAGGGCTTCTCGCTTAAGTTCACAGCTTTGGTACTGAGGTCAAACCATAGAACCTAAAACCATCATCGAACGGTTCTAGCAAGGACCTTTACGGTTAGAAGCTCGCCAACACTTTGTTTGAGGAGCCGTGGTAAAATGCGTTTAAATGAGCAGTTTGGTGAAAAATCGAATTTACACAGCCCCCCCACCCAACAACCCCCCACCCACATCCCTCCCAGCAACCCCAAACCCCCACCCACTAACCCCAAACACCAATCAGCCGGGTCCACTTCATTAGCACCAAAGGCTGACATACACTCTTTAAACAGATGGTTCTCCGAGGGTTCTTTAACAAAGACTTGTGATCCTGTATAGAAGAACGAGCAGGTATGTGCACGCCTAAAAGGGTCTTGGGTGAAATGGTTCTTCAGGCTGATGGAGAATGTGTTGTATATGGTTCTACTTAGAAATTTTTTGTGAAAGTTGGTCTATACTGCACGAACAAGGGTTCGAGCTTGACATTGTAACAGATAGCAGAACCCTTTTAGGTGCTATATAGAACCATGTACAACACATTCTCCATCGATCCGAAGAAACATTTCACCAAGAACCTTTTGAGCGTGCAAGGAGTTCTTTGAGTGTATCTGGTTCTAGATAGAACACTACACTTTTAAAAATCAGTGGTTGCTTAGTACAAACAGTGATTCTCCACAGAACCGTGAACACTAAAAGAACCACGTGCATGCTGAAAGGGTTCTGTGCATGGTGAAATTGTCCTTCTGATCGATGGAGTATGTGTAGTATATGGTTCCATATAGAACCTGTTTGGGTTCTGCATAGCAAAGAACCCTTTGCATCATTAAATTGTTTTTTGCATTTGCATTATGAAAGGGTTCTTCAGGTTGATGGAGAATCTGCTGAGGTTGGTTCAATGTAGAACCTTTTTGAAAATGGTTCTATACTACACCCAAAAGGGTTCTTCCATTGTTACAGTGTCAAGCTTGCATGAACAGAAGAACCCTTTTGGGTGCTGTATTGAACCCTTTTCAAAAAGGTTCTATACAGAACTGTCTATAGCACATTAATGCACATTGTCCATCAATCTGATGAACCATTTCATGTCACAAAGAACCCTTTAATCACGCAAAGGACTCTTGAAATGTTCATGTTTCTATATAGAACTATTTTCTTTACTGGAGAACCCTTGAATCACAGTCTTTTGAAGTGTATATATATATATATATATAAAGTATTAATGCTAACAGAATGTACTTCTTATATTAAGTATACTTTTAAAAGATATACTTAAATACACCTTTTTAAGGGTAAACTTTAAGGCTTTTCTGTCTTTACTAACAACGTCAAATTCCTAAAAAGCTGTGATTGTGTTTTCTCACAGAAGCACTACAGATTAGCAGCCGGCGCCAGACCAGCACTCAAAATCCCAAAACTCATTCTCCTCCGTTCCACTGTGACCCAGAAACCCAGAACCTGTCGCCAGTTTAAGGGCCTTTCTAATTCTGTCAGAGTCATGAGAGGGAAGTACGACAATGCTTTAATCAGCCTTCTTCTCCTCTGTGAACGCTTTACTTTATGATGATGGGCTGTCTTCTCTCTTAGAACCTGCTGTGGGAACCCAGAAGAGCTGCTAACAGCGCTTATAAAGGGTTGACTGTCATGAGAAAAGCTACTCATGGCTCCAGCTCTTAAAGACACAGACACTGAGTGTGTTTACATGCACTTAATAATCCGATCATAATCAGATTTCTGTAGTTATCTGATTGTTAGGTGGCCGTGTAAACAGCACACTCTGATGTCTTAGATCGGATTAAGGCCTAGAAATCTGATAAGGCTGGATTTGAGCTCAGTGAAGGGGTTTATCAGTACATGAGAACTCTTACTCTGATTTCTTTCATTTCTCTCAGTCTGAGCCTGTGGGAAAACAGAGCGCCGCCCCGGAGACAGCGAGCAGCGTTTAACACGGCACCTGTGAGACGCAGCACTGAAACCGAATACGTGCTCAGTGTAATTAAGGATTCTAGATGATATATGTTCATATTTTCCCCTAAAGTGACTCAATGTTTTTTAAAAAAGCCACTCATGATGTTTGAGTTTTAACACACTGAACCAGTTACTGACACAATCTGATTTACTGCAGTTATCAGATTATTAAGTATAAACACACTGAACCAGTTACTGACACAGTCTGATTTACTGTAGTTATCAGATTATTAAGTGCAAACACACTGAACCAGTTACTGACACAATCTGATTTACTGCAGTTATCAGATTATTAAGTGCAAACACACTGAACCAGTTACTGACACAGTCTGATTTTCTGCAGTTATCAGATTATTAAGTGTAAACACACTGAACCAGTTACTGACACAGTCTGATTTACTGCAGTTATCAGATTATTAAGTGTAAACACACTGAACCAGTTACTGACACAGTCTGATTTACTGTAGTTATCAGATTATTAAGTATAAACACACTGAACCAGTTACTGACACAGTCTGATTTACTGTAGTTATCAGATTATTAAGTGTAAACACACTGAACCAGTTACTGACACAGTCTGATTTACTGCAGTTATCAGATTATTAAGTGTAAACACACTGAACCAGTTACTGACACAGTCTGATTTACTGTAGTTATCAGATTATTAAGTATAAACACACTGAACCAGTTACTGACCCAATCTGATTTTCTGCAGTTATCAGATTATTAAGTGTAAACACGCTGAACCAGTTACTGACACAGTCTGATTTTCTGCAGTTATCAGATTATTAAGTGTAAACACGCTGAACCAGTTACTGACACAATCTGATTTACTGCAGTTATCAGATTATTAAGTGTAAACACACTGAACCAGTTACTGACACAATCTGATTTACTGCAGTTATCAGATTATTAAGTGTAAACACACTGAACCAGTTACTGACACAGTCTGATTTACTGCAGTTATCAGATTATTAAGTGTAAACACACTGAACCAGTTACTGACACAGTCTGATTTTCTGCAGTTATCAGATCATTAAGTGTAAACACACTGAACCAGTTACTGACACAATCTGATTTACTGCAGTTATCAGATTATTAAGTGTAAACACACTGAACCAGTTACTGACACAATCTGATTTACTGCAGTTATCAGATTATTAAGTGTAAACACACTGAACCAGTTACTGACACAGTCTGATTTACTGTAGTTATCAGATTATTAAGTATAAACACACTGAACCAGTTACTGACACAGTCTGATTTACTGTAGTTATCAGATTATTAAGTGTAAACACACTGAACCAGTTACTGACACAATCTGATTTTCTGCAGTTATCAGATTATTAAGTGTAAACACACTGAACCAGTAACTGACCCAATCTGATTTTCTGCAGTTATCAGATTATTAAGTGTAAACACACTGAACCAGTTACTGACACAGTCTGATTTTCTGCAGTTATCAGATTATTAAGTGTAAACACGCTGAACCAGTTACTGACACAGTCTGATTTTCTGCAGTTATCAGATTATTAAGTGTAAACACACTGAACCAGTTACTGACACAGTCTGATTTTCTGCAGTTATCAGATTATTAAGTATAAACACACTGAACCAGTTACTGACACAGTCTGATTTACTGTAGTTATCAGATTATTAAGTATAAACACACTGAACCAGTTACTGACACAGTCTGATTTACTGTAGTTATCAGATTATTAAGTGTAAACACACTGAACCAGTTACTGACACAATCTGATTTTCTGCAGTTATCAGATTATTAAGTGTAAACACACTGAACCAGTAACTGACCCAATCTGATTTTCTGCAGTTATCAGATTATTAAGTGTAAACACTCTGAACCAGTTACTGACACAATCTGATTTTCTGCAGTTATCAGATTATTAAGTGTAAACACACTGAACCAGTTACTGACACAATCTGATTTTCTGCAGTTATCAGATTATTAAGTGTAAACACACTGAACCAGTTACTGACACAATCTGATTTACTGCAGTTATCAGATTATTAAGTGTAAACACACTGAACCAGTTACTGACACAATCTGATTTACTGCAGTTATCAGATTATTAAGTGTAAACACACTGAACCAGTTACTGACCCAATCTGATTTTCTGCAGTTATCAGATTATTAAGTGTAAACACACTGAACCAGTTACTGACCCAATCTGATTTTCTGCAGTTATCAGATTATTAAGTGTAAACACTCTGAACCAGTTACTGACACAATCTGATTTTCTGCAGTTATCAGATTATTAAGTGTAAACACACTGAACCAGTTACTGACACAATCTGATTTTCTGCAGTTATCAGATTATTAAGTGTAAACACACTGAACCAGTTACTGACACAGTCTGATTTACTGCAGTTATCAGATTATTAAGTGTAAACACACTGAACCAGTTACTGACACAATCTGATTTACTGCAGTTATCAGATTATTAAGTGTAAACACACTGAACCAGTTACTGACCCAATCTGATTTTCTGCAGTTATCAGATTATTAAGTGTAAACACACTGAACCAGTTACTGACCCAGTCTGATTTTCTGCAGTTATCAGATTATTAAGTGCATGTTCTTTCTCTAATTAGTTCTAAATGCCATAGTACCATTTAATCGTTTATATGCAACCTGATTGTTGATAATCTCAACTTTCGGTTCCTTGAGTGTTAATGGTTCTTCCCTAAACATTTTAATGAAGTAGTATTTCTCTAAGATCTCATGTCAAACCACAGCAGTTCCACCATTATTCACTCACTACACAGTAAAGGGTGCTTAGAAGCTCGATGAAGAAGTTGAGAATGTCTAAAATGGCCTTTTAGGAGTTTTTTTTTTTTAACCATTTAAGCTTCACACTAAGACGTGTCTCCAACGTTAAAGCTCATCAGTGGTCTCGTTCCCCATTTCAACTCATGGAATTACGGTTTTAAAGCATGTTTTTGGGCGGAGCAGCAGAACTAGCAGTGATAAGAATGTTTCAGTGAAGAACAGGAAAAGTGTCTTCCTAAAGACGAGTCCACTGCTTCGCTCTTCCAGACCTATAGCTTTAATGTCCCCAGACATGCGGGGAGCTAGGAAACAGGGAGCTTTTTCTCAGGGTTGGTTCAGTTTTTGGCTGCCTGGTAGAAAAGACGGTGCAGACAGTGGCTTATGCTGGGCGTCTGTGTGGCAATGTGTAGTGGAGAGATAAGCTGGCATGGAGAGGTGGGGGGAGCAGTCTTGAGGAAAGAAAAACATCAGGAAGACATGAAGCCCCCTAAGGCCATCGTTCCTTCTCCATTGCCAAAAACTCAGGCCCCCCCCGCCTCCCCCCAACAGTGGTGTAATGTAAAGACTAAGCGCCCTCCCAATTTTGAAAAAAGGCAATTTTCTTGTTCAGTGTTCTTCCAATACAAGGCTAAGATATGAATATAGAAGAAAACATTAATTGGGAAAATCTGAGTTGCTTTACTGGCCAAGTACATTAATGTTGACATGTACAAGGTGAAATTGGTAATAATATAACTGGATTATCCTGAATAAAAACAATAAACAAATAAATACAATACATACACCCTCGTCAAACTCTGCTACTGCAGTGCGAGGTCCCTGGCTCATGGCCTAGTCAAAATGTACTGTTGCAATGTGAAGTGTCCCGACTTGTGACCCAGTCAAACTACAATGTCACAAGGCAAAATATGAATCAAACTATGTTGTTGCAGTGCAAAGTCCCCATCTTACAGCCCAGTCAAACTCTGCTGTCACTGTGCAAAATGTCTCAACTTCCAGCCCAGTCAAAGTCCGCTGTCATGGTGTGAAGTATCCCAACTTCCGGCCCAGTCAAACTTCCCCGTTGCAGTTCCAACTTCCAGCCCAGTCAAACTTCCCCGTCGTGGTTCCAACTTCCGGCCCAGGAAAACGCCACTGACATGGTGTGAAGTGTCCCAAATTCTGGCCCAGTCAAACTCCACTGACACAGTGTGAAGTGTCCCAAATTCCATCCCAGTTAAAACTCTGCTGTCGTGGTGAGAAGTGTCACAACTTCTGGCCCAGTCAAAGTCTGTCATGATGTGAAATGTCCCAGCTTGTAGCCCTATCAAACTCAAATTGTGAATGGCTAGACTCACAGCCCAAGCAAACTACCATGTTGCGATGCGAAGTCCCCAGCTCGACAGCTAGTCAAAGTCTGTTGTCACAGTATGAAGTCCCCGACTTGTGGCCTAGTCAAACTCAAGTGTTACGGCATGAAGTCCCCAACCTGTGGCCTAGTCAAACCCCACTGTTATGGCGTGAAGTCCCCGACTTGTGGCCTAGTCAAACCCCGCTGTTGTGGCATGAAGTCCCCGACTTGTGGCCTAATGAAACCCCACTGTTGTGGCGTGAAGTCCCCAACTTGTGGCCTAGTCAAACCCCACTGTTATGGCGTGAAGTCCCCGTCTTGTGGCCAAGTCAAACTTCACTGTTATGGCATGAAGTCCCCGACTTTTGGCCTAATCAAACCCCACTGTTGTGGCGTGAAGTCCCCAACTTGTGGCCTAGTCAAACCCCACTGTTGTGGTGTGAAGTCTCCGACTTGTGGCCTAGTCAAACCCCACTGTTATGGTGTGAAGTCCCTGACTTCTGGCCTAGTCAAACTCCACTGTTATGGCGTGAAGTCCCCGACTTGTGGCCTAATCAAACCCCACTGTTGTAGCGTGAAGTCCCCAAATTGTGGCCTAGTCAAACCCCACTGTTGTGGTGTGAAGTCTCCGACTTGTGGCCTAGTCAAACCCCACTGTTATGGTGTGATGTCCCTGACTTCTGGCCTAGTCAAACCCCACTGTTATGGCGTGAAGTCCCCGACTTGTGGCCTAGTCAAACCCCACTGTTATGGTGTGAAGTCCCTGACTTCTGGCCTAGTCAAACCCCACTGTTATGGCGTGAAGTCCCCGACTTGTGGCCTAGTCAAACCCCACTGTTATGGTGTGAAGTCCCTGACTTCTGGCCTAGTCAAACCCCACTGTTGTGGCGTGAAGTCCCCGACTTGTGGCCTAGTCAAACCCCACTGTTGTGGCGTGAAGTCCCTTGCTCATGAAACTACTGTTGTAATGTGAAATCCGTTGCTCACAGCCCAGTAAAACTATCCTGTTGGTGTGGAGTCCCCAGCTCAGGGCTCAATCCTCAAAACAGTACAAAACAAACAAGCAGAAAACTGATATAAAGCAGCAGCCACACGCTGAAACATGTTTAATATGACCAGAGATACGAACTAACGAGGAGAAAAAGGTCAGTTATAATTTCAGCTTGACTTTAAGCCTTTAATCTGATAAAAACACTGCTTCACATTGAGACTGAGACTGAAGATTGAAGTAGGGCAACTCAGGCATTCACAGCTCTTTTCCTCTTGCTGCACGGAGACTGGTGAACATGGTCATGATGTGTAAGCCTCAAATGTAGGATGTTTTTTTTATTTCACAGCTCCATTCGTCTCTCGCGTTCTCTCTCTGTGGAAGCAGCAGCAGAACGTTCTGACAGATCAAATGAATAGCGTATGAAGGCGGGAAGGAGCGCCGCCGCACTTCGCCTGATGAAAACGTTAAAGCCGGCTGCCACAAATTGACTCATCACGCTGCACTTTGACGTTCTTACACCCTCCCCTGACACTCGGCGAAGTTGCGTGGTGGAAGATGTTCTAATCCAGCCTTTCAGACACAGGATTAAGATCAAGGCCCAATTTTATCCCTTTTACAGAATTCCGGCTTATAGAACACGCTGTGAAAATGTAATTTTGTTTTGGTTTGCCTTCTTTTTTCCCCCAACACAGGCAGTTTTTCCTCTGTGGATGTTTTTTTCCTTATTCTGATGTTGGTTTTGTTGGTGTTAGAACAGCAGTTCCTCTGTACAATAGCAGTCAAAAGTTTGGAGTTTCCTTATTTGTTTTGTTAGTTTCCACATTTTAGAATAAGAGTGAAGACTCCAAAGCTATGAAATAGCACATATATAGTATTAAGGAAAAGTCAGAGACCACCACTCGGTTTACTATATTTAGTATATCATCACTGAGGGTCAGTGAGTCACTCTTTCCCTATAATCCAGCTTCCATTCTTTTCAGGAGACCTCAAAGAATCGGCAGACACACCTCCAAAGTTCAGTCTTAGAAGCTGGTTGCATGTATCTAAAAAAAGTCAAATTGTTAATCTACTTGCATCAAGACAAAGAAAGTCCAAGTGAAAAAATCAGAAAACTGGGTTTGAAAAACTGATTAAAAGCTCCAGAGAAAACCAGTCTCCTAACAACCACCTGGAAGAGCTGGTGGACCCCAAAACTGCCCCCATCAGATAAACAGCACTGAAAGCTTTGATCTCTGAGAGAGAGGAGAAGATCAAGCTGCTTCAGATCTGAAAACATCCACAGGGGTTTCTGTCCATCCTTCCACTGTGAGAAGACCACTCAGCGCTGTGGGTCTGAAAGGACGTGTAGCTGATCGAGAAGAACCTCACTGAGAAAAGGAGACGGACACACCAAACAAAGAAGCTGAACGATGGACTTCATCACTTCAGAACATCATCAACCAGCTTCTCAGACTGAGCTTTGGAGGCGTGTCTGCAGGTTCTTTGAGGGCTCCTGAGAAGAATGGAAGCTCGATTAGCGCGTTCACGTCAAGGGATGGGGTTCTGGTTGAGATAGAGGGGTGGGGTGAAGTGTTGGGGCTACATGACCCTCCAGACGGAGGCTTTTCAGAGACTCCAAACAGAGAGACATGAGAAAAACAGAAAAACCGGCGAGACGGAGAACAAGAGACCAAAGAAACCCACAAACGTGAGAATTTCCTCTGTTAAAAACTCCAATAATCACTGATTTATCTCAGTTTAATGTGGTTTCAGTGGATTTTGGTCGTTTTTCTTTATAACAAGCATAAAAAAATTACTAAAAGCATGTTAATGTCTCGGTAGCTGGCTAGATAACTTTCCCATTCCACCATAAATAGTCCAGCAGTTCTGACACCTGAAGCGCCAGAATGTCACTGCTGCTCCATTTAAGGTGGAACGGGAAAATTCTCAAGAATCTGGAGAATCTCTGACTTCAGCTTCATATCACTGAAGAATTAGGGGGGGTGATAATAAATAATTGCCCCCCTCTTTGAAGGCGTCTGATCCCTAAATGTAACTAAAGCCCAGCAGTGAGGAGCTGAACTTTCCCCTCCTCTGCTGTCCCTGCAGACGGGCAGGGTCGCCTACAGAGCGGCGCTAGTAGCTGATAATGAAGAGATGCTCTTTTATTAGAGGGTCTCATTTCAGAGGAAGATCTCAACCACTGCCCTGTAGCTCAGGAACAAGGGGCAAAACTCGAAAACAAGGGGCAGGGGTAAAGATAAGAAACTGGGCCTTTGAGTCAGCGTCCACATGACAGGCATGCATTTTTATTTTCTGCTATTTCACTCCAGGACTCTGAGCTTCCCGCCCTCTGTGACCTGACCGATGAGCTGAAATAATAGCTGCTGCCAGTGAAGTGAAGTGCTGAGCTGAAGGAAGTGTTCTTAAGTGGGCGAGAGGAGCGAGCCACAGCCAAGGATTTGGAAAAACAACAGAGTGGACTGTGGGCTCAGCCCCGTCAGCCAATCAGCCGACAGCAGGAGCAACGTGTGGTCGAGCCATCCAATCGCGGCACATCTCCCGAGGGGGTGTGAGACAGACTCTGGCAGTGTTTTTGAAGATGACCCATTCATAAAATAAGAACAAGGCACTGTTTACGTGCAGCCCTGCATGTGTGCGTGTGTAAGTCATGTGAGTGAATGATTAACTGTGAATAATAATAATAAGACTTTTACACTCAGCAGTTTACAGCTGGAGTTGAACTGTTTGAAGCAGGTGACCTGGAGGTCACAAGCCTTGTGGTCTTCTCCAGGGGGCTAATTGATAAAATGCTGGAGAAAAAAGTGTAAAAAAAGTATTTAAACTGCATGAACTTTATATAATATATAATATATATATAATTATTCCTCCCGATGACAGACAGGATAGGCTTCAGCCCTATATACCTCCCTATATACACACACACACACACACACACACACACATACATATATATATATGTATATATACATACATACACATAGTGTTTACAGTCACAGTCAGTTTTTTTAAATATTGAAAATAGATAGTTCTGTGATACTAACCTGAGTGTTAACCTAAACATCCAGTAAAACTTGAATGAAAATTATTGATATAGATATAATACAAAGATTATAAACATGATAAAACATGGCTTAAAAACAGCTATTCAGATCTGAGACCTGTGTGGGCGTGGCTAATGAGTAGTTTGACTGACAGCTCTCTGTTCAACTCTACTAGCTCCGCCCTTTATACAGAACTAACATCATTCCCCAGCTTATATGTGACTGGCTATTGATTATGCTGGGTTAGCTTTAGCTTTAGCTCAGGAAGCCTCTATGACTCTGAAACTGTTTTGTGGGCGGAGCCAGAGACACAGCCTTGTGATTCATCAAGAGAAGGCTTCCGAAGGCGTTACCCTAGATTAGGACCGCCCAGTTTACATGGAGACCAGAGAAATATGGTGAAACGTATCGGACGTTTATTGGTCAGTGGACGATTATTCAAAGGGTGAACTTAGAACATGTTTATTATTCGCCTGCAAGAGCGAGAACCTAATTAGAACGGGCACAGAGAGCGTTCTCCTACTGCTACAAGCTTTACATCGTAACAGTAGAATAACCTTTATAGCAAGGGTTCTATATAGTAAGGGTTCTCCTATTGTTACAATGTCAGGCTGGTAACAATACAAGAGCCCTTTAGGGTGCTATATAGAACCTTTTTCTATGTAGAACCATCTATAATTTTTTATTGATAGTTTTAGAACCATTTTTTTTGCCAACTGTGTCTTGCTCACTGTGACATTAGACCTATGCGTTTAACCCGTCCATGCAGTGAAACACCCACACTAGTGAACACACACTTGCCCAGAGCAGTGGGCAGCCCTATCTACGGCACCCGGGGAGCAGTTGGAGGTTGGGTGTCTTCCTCAAGGGCACTTCAGTTATGGACTGTCAGCCAAGGGGATCAAACTGGTGACCTCCCGGTCACAGGACTGGTTCCCTAACCTCCAGCCCACGACCGCCCCTAACACCTTCATGCATGTTCTCCATCAATAAGCATGCACATTGTTCTTTGAGTGTTTATTGTTCTATATAGAGCTACCGTCAGTAGCAGCAACTATTTTGAGGCTATCGCCACAACAGTGAAGGCCACAAGTTGGGGACTTCACACCACAACAGTGAAGTTTGACTAGGCCAAAAGTCGGGGACTTCACACCATTACAGTAAAGTTTGACTAGGCCACAAGTCGGGGACTTCTCACCACAACAGTGAAGTTTGACTAGGCCACAAGTCGGGGACTTCACACCATTACAGTAAAGTTTGACTAGGCCACAAGTCGGGGACTTCACACCACAACAATGGGGTTTGAATAGGCCACAAGTCGGAGACTTCACACCACAACAATGGGATTTGAATAGGCCACAAGTCGGGGACTTCATACCGTAACAGTGAAATTTGACTAGGCCACAAGTCGGAGACTTCACACCATAACAGTGAAATTTAATTAGGCCACAAGTCGGGAACTTCACACCGTAACAGTGAAGTTTAACTAGGCCACAAATCGTGGACTTCACACCGTAACAGTGAAATTTGACTAGGCCACAAGTCGGGGACTTCACACCATAACAGTGAAGTTTGACTAGGCCACAAGTCGGAGACTTCACACCGTAACAGTGAAGTTTGACTAGACCACAAGTCGGAGACTTCACACCGTAACAGTGAAGTTTAATTAGGCCACAAGTCGGGGACTTCACACCGTAACAGTGAAGTTTGACTAGACCACAAGTCGGAGACTTCACACCGTAACAGTGAAGTTTAATTAGGCCACAAGTCGGAGACTTCACACCGTAACAGTGAAGTTTGACTAGACCACAAGTCGGAGACTTCACACCGTAACAGTGAAGTTTAATTAGGCCACAAGTCGGGGACTTCACACCGTAACAGTGAAGTTTGACTAGACCACAAGTCGGAGACTTCACACCGTAACAGTGAAGTTTAATTAGGCCACAAGTCGGGGACTTCACACCGTAACAGTGAAGTTTGACTAGACCACAAGTCGGAGACTTCACACCGTAACAGTGAAGTTTAATTAGGCCACAAGTCGGGGACTTCACACCATAAAAGTGAAATTTAATTAGGCCACAAGTCGGGAACTTCACACCGTAACAGTAAAGTTTGACTAGGCCACAAGTCGGGAACTTCACACCGTAACAGTAAAGTTTGACTAGGCCACAAGTCGGGGACTTCACACCATAACAGTAAAGTTTGACTAGGCCACAAGTCGGGGACTTCACACCATAACAGTAAAGTTTGACTAGACCACAAGTCGGAGACTTCACACCATAACAGTGAAATTTGACTAGGCCACAAGTCGGGGACTTCACACCATAACAGTAAAGTTTGACTAGGCCACAAGTCGGAGACTTCACACCATAACAGTGAAATTTGACTAGGCCACAAGTCGGAGACTTCACACCATAACAGTAAAGTTTGACTAGGCCACAAGTCGGGGACTTCACACCGTAACAGTGAAGTTTAACTAGGCCACAAGTTGGGGATCATTTGGCCTGCAGTTTCTTGGGCGGTTCTCTGGTGGGTGAGTTCCATCACATTTGTCCAATGTACACAAACACATACGGTTAATCTTTACCTTTAGTGGTGGAATGTGCCAGTTACGGCGTACGATACCCAGTTATCAGCTATTGCAAAATGCCTAGAATGGAAAAACAAAGTTAAACAGCAAACATGACCCCTTTTCCACTGCCTGGCGCTGACCCTGGGAACCCATACAAAGGCAAACAGGTAATTCACACCGTCGTAAAGCTGCAGTGGCTCCTTTCACAACAGAACACCTCCAGCTTGAGCTCTGACATCACTGAATCTGTCTGTGTGAAAAACTGCGGAGGCCCTGAACGCAGCAAGCAGCCATGTCCTCCATGCTTTGCCCTGATTTGAATATTTTTATGCTCTGAAAATGTTTGCCACATGAAACAGGCTGTTTTGGTGACCGTGCCTTTAAGACCGAGTTATGTAAATGACAATTAAATGCTTTGATTTCCTTTTATGTATTTATTCTGCTTAATGTACTGAGTACTTTCTTTCAATTCAGTATTTTTAGAAAAGAAATGGGATTTAGTTGAATGTAACTTGAAAGTAAAATCTACTAAGAATCTAAAATGAACTATCCAAACAAAGTGTGACCGAAATTTCTTATTAAGGACGGTTGGTGAATAGAGTGAAGAGTGTGACTTCTGAGTGAGTGAGTGAGTGAGTGAGTGAGTCAGTGAGTGAGTGAGTGAGTGAGTGAGGTGAGTGAGTGAGTGAGGTGAGTGAGGTGAGTGAGTGAGTGAGTTGAGTGAGTCAGTGAGTTGAGTGAGTCAGTGAGTTGAGTGAGTGAGTGAGGTGAGTGAGGTGAGTGAGTGAGTGAGTGAGTGAGGTGAGTGAGTGAGTGAGGTGAGTGAGGTGAGTGAGTGAGTGAGTTGAGTGAGTCAGTGAGTTGAGTGAGTCAGTGAGTTGAGTGAGTGAGTGAGGTGAGTGAGGTGAGTGAGTGAGTGAGTTGAGTGAGTGAGTGAGTGAGTGAGGTGAGTGAGGTGAGTGAGTGAGTGAGTTGAGTGAGTGAGTGAGTTGAGTGAGTGAGTTGAGTGAGTCAGTGAGTTGAGTGAGTGAGTGAGGTGAGTGAGGTGAGTGAGTGAGTGAGTGAGTGAGTGAGTGAGTGAGTGAGTTGAGTGAGTGAGTGAGTGAGTTGAGTGAGTGAGTTGAGTGAGTCAGTGAGTTGAGTGAGTGAGTGAGGTGAGTGAGGTGAGTGAGTGAGTGAGTGAGTGAGTTGAGTGAGTGAGTGAGTGAGGTGAGTGAGGTGAGTGAGTGAGTGAGTTGAGTGAGTGAGTGAGTGAGTTGAGTGAGTGAGTTGAGTGAGTCAGTGAGTTGAGTGAGTGAGTTGAGTGAGTCAGTGAGTTGAGTGAGTGAGTTGAGTGAGTTAGTGAGTTGAGTGAGTGAGTGAGTGAGTGAGTGAGGTGAGTGAGGTGAGTGAGTGAGTGAGTTGAGTGAGTCAGTGAGTTGAGTGAGTGAGTTGAGTGAGTGAGTGAGTGAGTGAGTTGAGTGAGTGAGTTGAGTGAGGTGAGTGAGTCAGTGAGTTGAGTGAGTTGAGTGAGTTGAGTGAGGGAGGTAAGTGAGTGAGGTGAGTGAGTGAGTGAGTGAGTCAGTGAGTTGAGTGAGTGAGTGAGTGAGTGAGTTGAGTGAGTGAGTGAGTGAGTGAGTGAGTTGAATGAGTTGAATGAGGGAGGTAAGTGAGTGAGGTGAGTGAGTGAGTCAGTGAGTCAGTGAGTTGAGTGAGTGAGTGAGTGAGTGAGTTGAATGAGGGAGGTAAGTGAGTGAGGTGAGTGAGTGAGTCAGTGAGTCAGTGAGTTGAGTGAGTGAGTGAGTGAGTGAGTGAGTGAGTTGAGTGAGTTGAGTGAGTGAGTTGAGTGAGTGAGTTGAGTGAGTCAGTGAGTTGAGTGAGTGAGTTGAGTGAGTGAGTGAGTGAGTGAGTGAGTGAGTTGAATGAGTTGAATGAGGGAGGTAAGTGAGTGAGGTGAGTGAGTGAGTCAGTGAGTCAGTGAGTTGAGTGAGTGAGTGAGTGAGTTGAATGAGGGAGGTAAGTGAGTGAGGTGAGTGAGTGAGTCAGTGAGTCAGTGAGTTGAGTGAGTGAGTGAGTGAGTGAGTGAGTTGAATGAGTTGAATGAGGGAGGTAGGTGAGTGAGTGCGTGAGTGAGTGAGTGAGTGAGTGAGTGAGTGAGGTGAGTGAGTGACTTCTTCTGATGTTCTTAAGAAGCTTCTCCTTTTGAGTCTCGGTTCCTCTCAGTGGTTCTTCGTCATGTTCTTAAGAAGCTTCTCCTTTTGAGTCTCAGTTCCCCCCAGTGGTTCTTCTTCACGTTCTTAAGAAGCTTCTCCTTTTGATTCTCGGCTCCTCTCAGAGGTTCTTCCTCATGCTCTTGGAAAGTTTCTTCTTTTGAGTCTTGGTTTCATTCAAAGGTTCTATGTCAGTGCTTTTCCTTTCTCGTGCTCTTGGAGAGTTTCATCTTTTGAATCTCAGTTCCTCTCAGGAATTCTCTCTCAGTGGTGGTGGTTCTTCTTCATCTCGTTGGTTCTTCCTCATGCTTTTAGAAAGTTTCTCCTTTCAACTCTTGATTCTTCTCACTGGTTCTACCTCATGTTCTTAGGGAGGTTCTCCTTTTGGTTTCTCTGTGTCTTCCTTTCTCTTGTTTCCTCTGGACATCTGATTTGGGATGATATCCGATGATATACAAATGAAACTGAATTAAATTTTCAAAAATGTTCAAACCTTCACAGAGCTGTGACTGTAGTGCCCTGTTTGAGCAGCAGAGGGCAGTAGAACCACAGCTTAGACACAGTCTGTCCAGGCTGAGCAGTTCTCAGTGAATATCAACACATTCAAATATTTTTTTCCAAGTAATTGAATATTCATTGGTTCACTGATGCATAAATGAATGAATAAACATATTAAATAGTTTATTTATTATATACTTACCCTGCTTTCGTCTGTCTCTGCTGTCTCTATCTCAGCGTTGGTCTCTCCGCTTCCCGTAATAGCCAGTAGCTGAAGGGCACTTCGGAATAATCTTCAGGTGATCCTGAAGTACTGAATACCCCCGAGTTCTCTCTGAGATCAGAGCCCCGTCCAGCCCCGCCTCTCATTGGTCAGTGTTATAGTAGCCAGCAGAGAAAGCAGTGATGATAGCACAGCCATAATAAAGAGTGAAGGTCATCTGACTGCTCACACAGAACGGTCTGCTCCGGTCACCTCAGTGCCCCATACTGACCTTTCATCCTTTCTTCTACGGTCCCTCTCTCCTACACTTTAACATAGACAGATCCTCAAGGGTCCTTCAGCAAACACAATGGTTCTACCTAGCACCATCCATCCATCCATCATCTTCCGCTTCTCCGGGGTTCGGGTTGCGGGTCAAACTGAAGAACAATACCCAACGTAAAGAACCCTTTAAGCATGCAAAGGGTTCTCTGAGTGTTCATGGCTCTATATAGAGCCACTGTCTTTACAAAAGAACCACTGAAGAACCAACTTGTTTGAGAATGTAACAATAGCAGAACCCATTTTAGTGCCATATAGACCCAGGGTTCTGTATAGATCCATATACAGGTTCTGATTCAACGGTTCTGAGTGTTCATGGTTTTATATAGAACTATTGTCTTTCCAAAAGAACCCTTGAAGAACCATATCCATATTGGCGCTATATAGAGACATTTTCCAAAAGGTTCTACATAGAGGCATATGCAACACATTGTCCATTACTCTGAAAAACAAAAGCATCTCACCATGCAGAGAACCCTTTAAGCATGCGAACTGTTCTTTGAGTGTTCGTGGTTCTATATAGAACCACTGTCCTCACTAAAGAACCCTTGAAGAGCTTTTTTTGAGAGTGTACACTAATGCTGACAGCATTGTCTCCGGGTTTCCAGTCGGAGGATTTTACCCTCCCTGCACACAGGCAGCTCCCTCGGTCCTGATCCGGCCTCAGATCCGGCGCGCTTCCCCTCCGGGTTTTCCTTTTTTCACAGCACTTACGCATCACCAAACAACAGAAATGCTAATTGATTACATCGGCAGATAATTGCAGCAATTATTTCCAGGTAATTGTAGCTCATCGTGCCGTCACGATCCTTAAAGACAATGGGAAGAGAGTGCAGAGGCCGTTCAGCGCGCATACATATCAATTATCCCGGAGCCCCGGAACACAATGCCGGATCTCATCCGCTCGAGTGGGTCCGGCTCGGCCCGGCCGTCCGGACTGGGACGAGTGATCTCCCTCACGCTGAGCTGTTTCAGCGGAGATCAATTTGAGCAAGCGCTCATGAGCAGCACCTGGAATTAGGCCTGCGTAATTATTATTCTATAGCACTCAATATCGACAATTATCACTAATTAATATTTACAGCATTAAAAATCCTCCATTAATAACGTGAAAGACGAGTGGACAGCAGAAACGCAGAACCAACACAACACAGGAGCCCTTCCTCACACTAATGCTTCAAAGCCCTTAAGTTCTAGATATTGACCCGGTCAGCGTGAGGTACAAACTCTAAAGTACTAGGTAATTATTTTCGGGTGACATGATGGTAAGTACCAGGACAGTCTAACTGAATGACACTGAAACGTCTAACAGGTTCTAGATATTGACTGGGTAAGTTTGCAGTGCATAAAGTGTATAAAATACACCAAATTTCCAACCAATAGGTTCTGGATATTAACAGAGTACATTTGGGTTGCAGTCCCCAATGTTCTAGATAGTCATATTGGGTAATATGATGTTAAGTTCTAAGACAGTTTAACTAAATGACCTTGAAATGGCCAAAATGTGCTAGATCAAAGCAAGTCGATGTAATGTACAAATTCTAAAGTACTAGGTAATGACTTTGGGTGATGTGATACTAGGTTCCAGGACAGTCTAAATGAATGACACGAAAATGGCTAACAGGTTCTAGACATTAACTGGGGAAGTGTGCAGTACATAAAGTTTATATAAAATACTTTAAAATGTCAAGCGGGTTCTGGATAACTGAATAAGTGTGGGGTGAGGTCCCCAAAGTACTAGATAATTATTTTGGGTGATGTGACGGTAAGTTCCAAGACAGTCTAAATGAATGAGACTAAAATGGCTAACAGGTTCTAGACAATAACTGGGTAAGTTTGAAGTACATAAAGTTTATAAAATACATTAAAATGCAGAAGGTTCTGGATATGAACTGGGTAGTTGTGGGGTGCAGTCCCCATAGTTCTAGATAGTCATTTTGAGTAACATGATCTTATGCTCTGGGACAGTTTTAACTAAATTACTCTGAAGTCTCCACCATGTTCTAGATTTAACCAGGTTAGTCTGATATACAAACTCTAAAGTGCTAAGTAATTATTCTGGGTTCCAGGACATTAACGTTGTGAGTGTGTAGTACAAATTTCACACTTACACAGTTGATATCTAGAACATTCCAGTGTAGTTTAGTTCAACTGTCTCAGAGCATACTATCGAGTTATTATCTTGGTACCTTGCAGACTGTACTCTGTGCTTAATTACTATCTAGAACCCATTGGGCTTTTCAGTGTAAATGATTTCAACGGATATTTATTACATTCTGAGACAGTCTAACTACATCACTCTGAAATGTCCAACAGGTTCTAGATATTAAGTATGGAGTACAATCTGCAAAGTACCAGGTAATTATTTTGGATAAAATGATGGCAAGTTCTGAGACAGTTGAAATAAATTACACTGAAAAGTCCAAAAGGTTCCAGATATTAACTCGGTAAGTGCAGAACTTGTACCACATCTACTAATTAATGTCTAGAACCTGTTAACCACTTCAGTGTCATTTAGTTAGACTGTCCTGGAACAATCCATCATGTCACCCAAAATAATTACCTAGTACCTTAGAGCTTGTAGCTAACACTGACCTGGTTAATATCTAGAACATTTTGGACATT
Organism: Pygocentrus nattereri; assembly: GCF_015220715.1. NCBI lineage: Eukaryota > Metazoa > Chordata > Actinopteri > Characiformes > Serrasalmidae > Pygocentrus > Pygocentrus nattereri. The sequence goes on from NC_051212.1 coordinate 55,089,991, forward strand.
TCAGAGTACTTCAGGTAAACTCTCCAAAACATAATATCCTGTCATCCAAAATAGTTACCTAGTACTTTAGAGTTTGTACCACACACTTACCTGGGTGTTATCTAGAACTTGAGACATTGTCAAATTTGTCAGCAAAGGGATCTACTTTGTACTCCCACTTCAGCAGATCATGTTTGGCTCCTAATTCTCTTTTTTGAGTTTAATGTCATTCGGTTCTGCTGGCTCTGCTCATGTTCTAGAGCTTTGGCATTTTGTTTAAGACCAAAAGGATCCGAAAAGGGAAGAATAGAACCGTACAAACTTCAGCTCCTCTGCAGACAGAAGCTAGATGGACTAAGACGTTCCGCTGCAGTTCTTTCAAGGGTTTTAGACCTAGAGTTTTTGCTCGACGTTGGTTCTTGCCAGCTACTTCTATGCTTCATAGATGTGAGGACACTTACAGTGGAGCGTGGGCCTAAATTACTCTCTCGGTTCCACTGAGAACAGCTCAACATCAGCAGTTGTGCTGAGTCTTCCAGAGAACCAGTGCTCCTGATGAATGTAGCGGAGATCTTTGTACACACGATGGCTGTAAATGATTCTAATGCTGATACTAATGTCCTGCCTTGCCGTGCTCAGACACGTCCCACTGTGCCGTAACTGGAGCTTATTTGGAATCTGCGTGGCTGGAAAATCAAGCCGGAAAACAGCAACCTAATAATCAGGACTTTCTCCTGACAGCGGGGAGGAGATCGTCCAATCAGGGATCTTATCAAAACCCCAGGGATGTAATTTACCTGCATGCAGTCGCTGCCACTCTGAGCACAGCCTGTATCTACAGTCCTGTATTAAGCCTGAAGGTTCAATGAGATAAAACCAACGTGGCTGCAGAGAAACGCGTAAAATGAGTTTCATACGGTGGCGGAACATCTCTCAGACCATCAGCTGTACAAATAAAGAATATCTGAGTCCACAGTGACGAAGAGAACCATGGAGGATTCTAAAACTACCAAGAAAGCAGAACATTCAGAATGAACATCTGATAAAATTCACATCCAGAATGAAGTTCTAACTGGCCACTTTATTAGAGACTCCCACCTTGAGCTTCCACTAACTGGCCACTTTATTAGAGACTCCCACTTTGAGCTTCCACTAACTGGCCACTTTATTAGAGACTCCCACTTTGAGCTTCCACTAACTGGCCACTTTATTAGAGACTCCCACTTTGAGCTTCCGATAACTGGTCACTTTATTAGAGACTCCCACCCTGAGCTTCCAATAACTGGCCACTTTATTAGAGACTCCCACCCTGAGCTTCCAATAACTGGCCACTTTATTAGAGACTCCCACCTTGAGCTTCCACTAACTGGCCACTTTGTTAGAATCTCCCACCTTGAGCTTCCGATAACTGGCCACTTTATTAGAGACTCCCACCTTGAACTTCCAATAACTGGTCACTTTATTAGAGACTCCCACTTTGAGCTTCCGATAACTGGCCACTTGATTAGAGACTCCCACTTTGAGCTTCCGATAACTGGTCACTTTATTAGAGACTCCCACTTTGAGCTTCCGATAACTGGTCACTTTATTAGAGACTCCCACCTTGAGCTTCCAATAACTGGCCACTTTATTAGAGACTCCCACCTTGAGCTTCCAATAACTGGCCACTTTATTAGAAACACCCACCTTGAGCTTCCAATAACTGGCCACTTTATTAGAAACACCCACCTTGTGCTTCCACTCAATGGCCACTTTATTAGAAACACCCACCTTGTGCTTCCACTCAATGGCCACTTTATTAGAAACACCCACCTTGTGCTTCCACTCACTGGCCACTTTATTAGAAACACCCACCTTGTGCTTCCACTCACTGGCCACTTTATTAGAAACACCCACCTTGTGCTTCCACTCACTGGCCACTTTATTAGAAACACCCGCCTTGTGCTTCCACTCAATGGCCACTTTATTAGGAACACCCACCTTGTGCTTCCACTCACTGGCCACTTTATTAGAAACACCCACCTTGTGCTTCCACTCACTGGCCACTTTATTAGAAACACCCACCTTGTGCTTCCACTCACTGGCCACTTTATTAGGAACACCCACCTTGTGCTTCCACTCACTGGCCACTTTATTAGAAACACCCGCCTTGTGCTTCCACTCACTGGCCACTTTATTAGAAACACCCACCTTGTGCTTCCACTCAATGGCCACTTTATTAGAAACACCCGCCTTGTGCTTCCACTCAATGGCCACTTTATTAGGAACACCCACCTTGTGCTTCCACTCACTGGCCACTTTATTAGGAACACCCACCTTGTGCTTCCACTCAATGGCCACTTTATTAGAAACACCCACCTTGTGCTTCCACTCAATGGCCACTTTTAAACAGTGTAGATATTTGCCGTGATTACGTTGTTAACAACCTGAGTGACAGTTTAGTTTAGAGCGAATTTACATTAAAGCTCCAGCTGGAGCTGCTTACATCACAAGCAATGCTCAGTGATCCAGCTCAGGTACAAGTTTGCTTTGTGTGATCATTTGCGGTTCCTCTTTCTTTGACACTCTTCCCTTTTCCTCTCTTTGATGAAACTTCATCTTCACATCTTCACAACTGTCCACCAAACTTTCCAGAGCTCAGCTTTGTTCTTCTCTGCGAGTTCCGCTCTGACCTTTCAGCGCTCGGTGCTGATGAGGTGTTTTGTAGTGAAGCTGCTGTATTTCTCCTTTTGAACTGCTCTCTAAAAGGCGAGTCGTGATGCCTTCACCTGCGCGCTGTGCGGATCGTCTGTTATCTTCACCTTCTTCTCCACAGCTCTGATGAGTTTCCCAACATCAGTTTCCTTAAACCACCTCCTCATCAAAGTTAGCGCCTGCAGTAGTTTCTCTCTTCTCCAAAAGATGTTCTACGCTGCTGATGTGGAGATGCTCAGTTGATCTGAACAGTGACTCTAAATGCTGTTGGCCTTGATCTCATCTTTAAAAACTGGCTTGATTTTCTATCAAAGTCTGGCTTTAAAGCTCTTACTTCAAAAAGCTCAATGCTAATGGCTACAACCAGCCTTACACACTCGTAGCTCTTAAAGCAGCAGTTCAACGAGAAACCAGCTCCGCCCACTAAAGACGTCATTAACAACCATCAAATAAACAAACGCCGCTCAGCTCCGCCCTCTAAAGACGTCATTAACAACCATCAAATAAACAAACGTCGCTCAGCTCCGCCCTCTAAAGACGTCATTAACGACCATCAAATAAACAAACGCCGCTCAGCTCCGCCCTCTAAAGACGTCATTAACAACCATCAAATAAACAAGCGCCGCTCAGCTCCGCCCTCTAAAGACGTCATTAACAACCATCAAATAAACAAACGCCGCTCAGCTCCGCCCTCTAAAGACGTCATTAACAACCATCAAATAAACAAACGCCGCTCAGCTCCGCCCTCTAAAGACGTCATTAACAACCATCAAATAAACAAACGCCGCTCAGCTCCGCCCTCTAAAGACGTCATTAACAACCATCAAATAAACAAGCGCCGCTCAGCTCCGCCCTCTAAAGACGTCATTAACAACCATCAAATAAACAAACGCCGCTCAGCTCCGCCCTCTAAAGACGTCATTAACAACCATCAAATAAACAAACGCCGCTCAGCTCCGCCCTCTAAAGACGTCATTAACAACCATCAAATAAACAAACGCCGCTCAGCTCCGCCCTCTAAAGACGTCATTAACAACCATCAAATAAACAAACGCCGCTCAGCTCCGCCCTCTAAAGACGTCATTAACAACCATCAAATAAACAAACGCCGCTCAGCTCCGCCCTCTAAAGACGTCATTAACGACCATCAAATAAACAAACGCCGCTCAGCTCCGCCCTCTAAAGACGTCACTAACAACCATCAAATAAACAAACGCCGCTCAGCTCCGCCCTCTAAAGACGTCATTAACGACCATCAAATAAACAAACGCCGCTCAGCTCCGCCCTCTAAAGACGTCATTAACAACCATCAAATAAACAAACGCCGCTCAGCTCCGCCCTCTAAAGACGTCACTAACGACCATCAAATAAACAAACGCCGCTCAGCTCGGCCCTCTAAAGACGTCATTAACGACCATCAAATAAACAAACGCCGCTCAGCTCCGCCCTCTAAAGACGTCATTAACGACCATCAAACAAACAAGCGCCGCTCAGCTCCGCCCTCTAAAGACGTCATTAACAACCATCAAATAAACAAACGCCGCTCAGCTCCGCCCTCTAAAGACGTCATTAACGACCATCAAATAAACAAACGCCGCTCAGCTCCGCCCTCTAAAGATGTCATTAACAACCATCAAATAAACAAACATCGCTCAGCTCCGCCCTCTAAAGACGTCATTAACGACCATCCAATAAACAAACGCCGCTCAGCTCCGCCCTCTAAAGACGTCATTAACGACCATCAAATAAACAAACGTCGCTCAGCTCCGCCTTCTAAAGACGTCATTAACAACCATCAAATAAACAAACCGCTCAGCTCCGCCCTCTAAAGACGTCATTAACAACCATCAAATAAACAAACTGCTCAGCTCCGCCCTCTAAAGACGTCATTAACAACCATCAAATAAACAAACGCCACTCAGCTCCGCCCTCTAAAGACGTCATTAACGACCATCCAATAAACAAACCGCTCAGCTCCGCCCTCTAAAGACGTCATTAACAACCATCAAATAAACAAACGCCGCTCAGCTCCGCCCTCTAAAGACGTCATTAACAACCATCAAATAAACAAACGCCGCTCAGCTCCGCCCTCTAAAGGCGTTATTAACGACTATCAAAGAAACAAACTGCTCAGCTCCGCCCTCTAAAGACGTCATTAACGACCATCAAATAAACAAACGCCGCTCAGCTCCGCCCTCTAAAGACGTCATTAACAACCATCAAATAAACAAACGCCGCTCAGCTCCGCCCTCTAAAGACATCATTAACAACCATCAAATAAACAAACGCCGCTCAGCTCCGCCCTCTAAAGGCGTTATTAACGACTATCAAAGAAACAAACTGCTCAGCTCCGCCCTCTAAAGACGTCATTAACGACCATCAAATAAACAAACGCCGCTCAGTTCCGCCCTCTAAAGACGTCATTAACAACCATCAAATAAACAAATGCCGCTCAGCTCCGCCCTCTAAAGGCGTCATTAACAACCATCAAATAAACAAACACCGCTCAGCTCCGCCCTCTAAAGACGTCATTAACAACCATCAAATAAACAAACGCCGCTCAGCTCCACCCTCTAAAGACGTCATTAACAACCATCAAATAAACAAACACCGCTCAGCTCCGCCCTCTAAAGACGTCATTAACAACCATCAAATAAACAAACGCCGCTCAGCTCCACCCTCTAAAGACGTCATTAACGACCATCAAATAAACAAACGCCGCTCAGCGCCGCCCTCTAAAGACGTCATTAACAACCATCAAATAAACAAACGCCGCTCAGCTCCACCCTCTAAAGACGTCATTAACGACCATCAAATAAACAAACGCCGCTCAGCTCCACCCTCTAAAGACGTCATTAACGACCATCAAATAAACAAACGCCGCTCAGCTCCGCCCTCTAAAGACGTCATTAACAACCATCAAATAAACAAACGCCGCTCAGCGCCGCCCTCTAAAGACGTCATTAACAACCATCAAATAAACAAACGCCGCTCAGCTCCGCCCTCTAAAGACGTCATTAACAACCATCAAATAAACAAACGCCGCTCAGCTCCGCCCTCTAAAGACGTCATTAACGACCATCAAATAAACAAACGCCGCTCAGCTCCGCCCTCTAAAGACGTCATTAACAACCATCAAATAAACAAACGCCGCTCAGCTCCGCCCTCTAAAGACGTCATTAACAACCATCAAATAAACAAACGCCGCTCAGCTCCGCCCTCTAAAGACGTCATTAACAACCATCAAATAAACAAACGCCGCTCAGCTCCGCCCTCTAAAGACGTCATTAACAACCATCAAATAAACAAACGCCGCTCAGCTCCGCCCTCTAAAGACGTCATTAACGACCATCAAATAAACAAACGCTGCTCAGCTCCGCCCTCTAAAGACGACATTAACGACCATCAAATAAACAAACGCCGCTCAGCTCCGCCCTCTAAAGACGTCATTAACGACCATCAAATAAACAAACGCCGCTCAGCTCTGCCCTCTAAAGACGTCATTAACAACCATCAAATAAACAAACGTCGCTCAGCTCCGCCCTCTAAAGACGTCATTAACGACCATCAAATAAACAAACGCCGCTCAGCTCCGCCCTCTAAAGACGTCATTAACAACCATCAAATAAACAAACGCCGCTCAGCTCCGCCCTCTAAAGACGTCATTAACAACCATCAAATAAACAAACGCCGCTCAGCTCCGCCCTCTAAAGACGTCATTAACAACCATCAAATAAACAAACGCCGCTCAGCTCCGCCCTCTAAAGACGTCATTAACAACCATCAAATAAACAAACGCCGCTCAGCTCCGCCCTCTAAAGACGTCATTAACAACCATCAAATAAACAAACGCCGCTCAGCTCCGCCCTCTAAAGACGTCATTAACGACCATCAAATAAACAAACGCCGCTCAGCTCCGCCCTCTAAAGACGTCATTAACGACCATCAAATAAACAAACGCCGCTCAGCTCCGCCCTCTAAAGACATCATTAACAACCATCAAATAAACAAACGTCGCTCAGCTCCGCCCTCTAAAGACGTCATTAACGACCATCAAATGAACAAACGCCGCTCAGCTCCGCCCTCTAAAGACGTCATTAACAACCATCAAATAAACAAACGTCGCTCAGCTCCGCCCTCTAAAGACGTCATTAACGACCATCAAATGAACAAACGCCGCTCAGCTCCGCCCTCTAAAGACGTCATTAACGACCATCAAATAAACAAACGCCGCTCAGCTCCGCCCTCTAAAGACGTCATTAACGACCATCAAATAAACAAACGCCGCTCAGCTCCGCCCTCTAAAGACATCATTAACAACCATCAAATAAACAAACGTCGCTCAGCTCCGCCCTCTAAAGACGTCATTAACGACCATCAAATGAACAAACGCCGCTCAGCTCCGCCCTCTAAAGACGTCATTAACAACCATCAAATAAACAAACGCCGCTCAGCTCCGCCCTCTAAAGACGTCATTAACGACCATCAAATAAACAAACGCTCCTCAGCTCCGCCCTCTAAAGACGTCATTAACGACCATCAAATAAACAAACGTCGCTCAGCTCCGCCCTCTAAAGACGACATTAACGACCATCAAATAAACAAACGCCGCTCAGCTCCGCCCTCTAAAGACGTCATTAACGACCATCAAATAAACAAACGCCGCTCAGCTCTGCCCTCTAAAGACGTCATTAACAACCATCAAATAAACAAACGTCGCTCAGCTCCGCCCTCTAAAGACGTCATTAACAACCATCAAATAAACAAACGCCGCTCAGCTCCGCCCTCTAAAGACGTCATTAACAACCATCAAATAAACAAACGCCGCTCAGCTCCGCCCTCTAAAGACGTCATTAACAACCATCAAATAAACAAATGCCGCTCAGCTCCGCCCTCTAAAGACGTCATTAACAACCATCAAATAAACAAACGCCGCTCAGCTCCGCCCTCTAAACACGTCATTAACAACCATCAAATAAACAAACGCCGCTCAGCTCCGCCCTCTAAACACGTCATTAACAACCATCAAATAAACAAACGCCGCTCAGCTCCGCCCTCTAAAGACGTCATTAACGACCATCAAATAAACAAACGCCGCTCAGCTCCGCCCTCTAAAGACGTCATTAACGACCATCAAATAAACAAACGCCGCTCAGCTCCGCCCTCTAAAGACATCATTAACAACCATCAAATAAACAAACGTCGCTCAGCTCCGCCCTCTAAAGACGTCATTAACGACCATCAAATGAACAAACGCCGCTCAGCTCCGCCCTCTAAAGACGTCATTAACAACCATCAAATAAACAAACGTCGCTCAGCTCCGCCCTCTAAAGACGTCATTAACGACCATCAAATGAACAAACGCCGCTCAGCTCCGCCCTCTAAAGACGTCATTAACGACCATCAAATAAACAAACGCCGCTCAGCTCCGCCCTCTAAAGACGTCATTAACGACCATCAAATAAACAAACGCCGCTCAGCTCCGCCCTCTAAAGACATCATTAACAACCATCAAATAAACAAACGTCGCTCAGCTCCGCCCTCTAAAGACGTCATTAACGACCATCAAATAAACAAACGCCGCTCAGCTCCGCCCTCTAAAGACGTCATTAACAACCATCAAATAAACAAACGTCGCTCAGCTCCGCCCTCTAAAGACGTCATTAACGACCATCAAATGAACAAACGCCGCTCAGCTCCGCCCTCTAAAGACGTCATTAACAACCATCAAATGAACAAACGCCGCTCAGCTCCGCCCTCTAAAGACGTCATTAACAACCATCAAATAAACACACGCAGCTCAGCTCCGCCCTCTAAAGACGTCATTAACGACCATCAAATAAACAAACGCCGCTCAGCTCCGCCCTCTACAGGCTTCAGCACCAGTCAGAACATGGAGCTTCGTTCTTCTGTAAGACTGATTTTGCATCAATTAATAATTTTAATGCTTTTTTTATTTACATGCAGAAGCTTCAGACCACGTTCATGTAATATCAGCACTGACGGCTTCAGGCATTCTTAAATATGAACGATGACAATAAAGAGCTGAAATAACAGACTGCAGAGGAAGACGAGGGCTCTGAAAACAGATGGAGAAGATGCGTGGAGCTTGTCCTGATAACGTCGAATGTGATCTGTGTGTGAGCGTAACTCCTAC
>NC_051212.1:55106320-55113820 GCF_015220715.1 Pygocentrus nattereri
AGAATCTTCCCAACATCATCCAAACCTGCCTCCTCAGAATCTTCCCAACATTATCCAAACCTGCCTCCTCAGAATCTTCCCAACATCATCCAAACCTGCCTCCTCAGAATCTCCCCAACATCATCCAAACCTGCCTCCTCAGAATCTTCCCAACGTCATCCAAACCTGCCTCCTCAGAATCTTCCCAACATCAACCAAATCTGCCTCCTCAGAATCTTCCCAACATCATCCAAACCTGCCTCCTCAGAATCTTCCCAACATCATCCAAACCTGCCTCCTCAGAATCTTCCCAACATTATCCAAACCTGCCTCCTCAGAATCTTCCCAACATCATCCAAACCTGCCTCCTCAGAATCTCCCCAACATCATCCAAACCTGCCTCCTCAGAATCTTCCCAACGTCATCCAAACCTGCCTCCTCAGAATCTTCCCAACATCAACCAAATCTGCCTCCTAAGAATCTTCCCAACATCATCCAAACCTGCATTCTCAGAATCTTCCCAACATCATCCAAACCTGCCTCCTCAGAATCTTCCCAACATTATCCAAACCTTCTTCCTCAGAATCTTCCCAACATCATCCAAACCTGCCTCCTCAGAATCTTATCAACATCATCCAAACCTGCCTCACAGAATCTTCCCAACATCATCCAAACCTGCCTCCTCAGAATCTTCCCAACATCATCCAAACCTGCCTCCTCAGAATCTTATCAACATCATCCAAACCTGCCTCACAGAATCTTCCCAACATCATCCAAACCTGCCTCCTCAGAATCTTCCCAACATCATCCAAACCTGCCTCCTCAGAATCTTCCCAACATCATCCAAACCTGCCTCCTCAGAATCTCCCCAACATCATCCAAACCTGCCTCCTCAGAATCTTCCCAACGTCATCCAAACCTGCCTCCTCAGAATCTTCCCAACATCAACCAAATCTGCCTCCTCAGAATCTTCCCAACATCATCCAAACCTGCCTCCTCAGAATCTTCCCAACATCATCCAAACCTGCCTCCTCAGAATCTTCCCAACATTATCCAAACCTGCCTCCTCAGAATCTTCCCAACATCATCCAAACCTGCCTCCTCAGAATCTCCCCAACATCATCCAAACCTGCCTCCTCAGAATCTTCCCAACGTCATCCAAACCTGCCTCCTCAGAATCTTCCCAACATTATCCAAACCTGCCTCCTCAGAATCTTCCCAACATCATCCAAACCTGCATTCTCAGAATCTTCCCAACATCATCCAAACCTGCATTCTCAGAATCTTCCCAACATCATCCAAACCTGCCTCCTCAGAATCTTCCCAACATCATCCAAACCTGCCTCCTCAGAATCTTCCCAACATCATCCAAACGTGCCTCATCAGAATCTCCTGTAACATCATCTTAAACTACCTCTCTACGGTCACCAACATTTGCTCCAAAGTAACATTCCTACAATTTTCTCTCCAACATGATACCAAACTACCTCCTAACATCATTCCAAACCTACAGAACTTTCTTACTACTGCCCCAACATTTAGTTTCAATAACTATTTCACTTTAATGATCACCAAAAGTTACTGACAGCATTTATTGGTCCCGTTTGGGTTGTTCAAAATTCATTTTCCCTTCACCATCTGTTGATTTTCCTGCCATGTCCATTCAGCTGATCCATCCGTCCTGAATTTTGAATAAAAGACTCTTGGACTTTATTCAAACTGTCATACACCAGTATCCCTGTGCGCTTTTCTAATGAGCTCCACGAAAACACATTTCATGCCAAAATGTTTTGTTGACATCAGGGTTCCAGGGAGAACAATACCCTGACACATCTGTGATGAGAGACAGTGAAGTGTGAGGTGTGAAGAACTGCATGTTATTAGCATTTCTATTGCACTTCCTCACACGACCTGCTTTCCTTCCACATTAGTAAATCACCTAGACCAGTGGCGCTCAGGTGTGGTGCATGAGAAAGCAAACCGTGCCAGACTGTATGATTTGGCTCAACATGGCAGAGTGAAGACCACCGGGGTCGTGTGGTGGAGCTGTGATACATACAGACCTCGGGGACACAAAACTCAGACCTTGCTAACAATTTGAGTTCAATCTTAAAAGGAATAGTTCACTCAAAAATGCTAACATAGCTAACAGCAGATGGAGGCTATAAGGAGAAACTTGGCTTTTCCAGATAGCATGATCCAGTCATCATGGCCCAGACCAGGAGGTATGGATCTACGTGCGGGACCATGGGGGCACTGGACCCAGAAGGAATCTGATCGGGGCCCCTCCAGACACACACACACACACACACACACACACACACACACACACACACACACACACACACACACATACTCACACGCACACACTCACACACACACACACACCTCACACGCACACACTCGCACACACACACTCTCACTCTCTCTCTCTTTCTCTCTCTCTCTCATTTCCCACTTTCCATTGAGACCAGTAATTACCCCACAATCACTGACATCAAACAGACCTGCAGACTCATGCATTTAAAACAGTCACTGAGAGAGTGAGAGAGAGAGAGAGAGAGAGAGATGGTAGAAGAGAGAGAGAGAGAGAGAGAGAGAGAGTGAGAGAGTGAGAGAGAGATGGTAGAAGAGAGAGAGAGAGAGAGAGAGTGAGAGAGAGATGGTAGAAGAGAGAGAGAGAGAGAGAGAGAGAGTGAGAGAGAGATGGTAGAAGAGAGAGAGAGAGAGAGAGAGAGATGGTAGAAGAGAGAGAGAGAGAGAGAGAGAGAGAGAGAGAGAGTGAGAGAGAGATGGTAGAAGAGAGAGAGAGAGAGAGAGAGTGAGAGAGAGATGGTAGAAGAGAGAGAGAGAGAGAGATGGTAGAAGAGAGAGAGAGAGAGGGAGAGAGAGAGAGAGAGAGATGGTAGAAGAGAGAGAGAGAGAGGGAGAGAGAGAGAGAGAGAGAGAGAGGGAGAGAGAGAGAGAGAGAAAGGGAGAGAGAGAGGGAGAGAGAGAGAGAGGGAGAGAGAGAGAGAGAGAGAGAGAGAGGGAGAGAGAGAGAGGAAGAGAGAGAGAGAAAGAAAGGGAGAGAGAGACAAAGAGAGATGGTAGAAGAGAGAGAGAGAGAGACAGAGAGAGAGGGAGAGAGAGAGAGAGAAACAGAGATTTCCAGCACCATCAACAAGTGGTTGTCAAGGAAACTGCAAAATTTTTAAACCCCCCGCCTCCATGTTTGTGTTTGTGTTTGACTGACAGTCTTTTTCAGTTCATTACTTCACTGGAAATAAACAGACAACAACAATATATTATATAGAATAATACACACACACACACGCACACACACACACACACACACACACTCAGGAATACAGGCAGGATACACCCTGGACAGGTGGCCAGTCCAACACAGGGCTATAAAAATACAGTGGGGTCCAAAATTCAACACTCAGGTTTATTACAAATGATATCATCACAGTAACCGTGAGTGAAGAGTTACGTGAATTTCAGAGTTTCTACGTATTTGGTGGTGTGTCCCCTTTTCGCTATAATGACAGTGGACACTTGAGCGTCACGCTGAAGCCTCTGATGATCAGATCCACCTGAGAGCCGTCTGGACGTCTGGACACTGAAGCGCAGTCTGAAAAACACTCTGACCTTTTTTCATTTAAAGGCCTCAACGAGGTCAGAGCTTAAATCTGAGCAGCGAGCCGGAAACGTGCAGAATCCTCAGCATTTCTTCTCCTTTTCCTTCCTCATAACTTGTCTTTGTTTATTAATGTTCCGAATTGTCTAAATTTCCGCATCTTCTAAACCGTCTGAAGCAGAGGGGCGAATTTTCACCTACGAAAATCATCATTTCTAATTAGTTCTCCTCTCATAATGAATTCCGGCTGAGCGAGATTAGCAGTGCTGCCTCCGTGGAACCGGAGGTCGGCGGGATCTGGAGCTGTTTAATTAAAGGAATGGTTCATCAAAACAACTCATTTACGGGTTTCTCTCCTCCAAATGTGGCCCATCAGCCAAGTTCTTTAGCTTCAGTGCTGGAGCTAAAAGGTTGATATAGCTGAGGGGGCTTTCGCACCTGCCTCGTTTGGGCCGGACCCTCAGACTCCACAGTTTGGTCCGAACCAGATTAGCAGGTGCCTCGGACCAAAAGAGGTGGTCTCGGTCCAAACTGAAGCGTGGCTCGTTCGTCTGCAGGGCGAAAAGTCTTTTTTGGATGCTTCCGACTTTCGCAGTACGGAAGTTAAGGCAGGCTTGTCACCTATTAAACAACAGATGAAGAAAAAGAACCGAGAGAAGTCAAAATGAGCCTCGCCCATTCAAAAAGTACCTGTATCTGGTGTGGACCAGAGGAGCGTGGGTTCCCCTTTCGAGCCTTGATCCCTCTCCTTGCCATGGGCGACGCTCATGGGGGCTCAGACCCGGATTTTTCTGTGAAGCTGCTTTCCGACGACACCTGTTGTAAAAACCGCTATATAAATAAACTTTGACTCGACTTGCATAAAAATGCTGAGACCTATCCCTCATTTCAGGTGTGAGAACGGCCTGAGGAGCAAGGGAAGCCCTCTGGAGCCCTCTGGAGACGGCACCAGTCCAGTACCGGGTATCAGAACCGGACTGGTATCAGCAGAAAACACTGACTTTGAGAACAATGCAGGTTATTCCGGCACTGCAGTTCCACCAGAGACTAATGTGTAGGAAGGAAACTATTTGAGTCTTATTAATATTTAATAATTCGATAGATAAAATATTCGTTAAAGTTAAAGTCCTGTAGAGCCCCGCAGATCCTGCCGTAATGGGGACGGCAGCAGAGGGAGCCTTCCCTCTTTGGCAACCAAGCGTGGAACCAACTTGTGGTAGGAGGCTACCAACGAAACGTCAGCATCTGAAAGCAGCGAAGCAGGTGTGTAAATCGAGTCATTCTAAAGACAGGTGGAGGCTTGTGATTGGTCAGAGCAATGACATGGGTTTGGAGTCTCCATGGCAGAGCCAATCAGCCAAAGCTTTCATTTCTCGTGCGTTTGGTCTTTTTCTGTTTCTTCCTTTGGCGCTTTGTGTGTTTGTTCACATCTGCCATGTGCCTTTGATGTTACGTTAGCTCCTCCCCTGTCCGGCCCTGTCTTCACCTGTTCTTCCCTCTCATTCGTCCTGGGTGTTCCTTGTTTCCTCTGTTAGTATTTATACCCCTGTGTTTCCTTCGTTGCCCAGCCAGCGTTGTTTGATATCTGATGTTGTTCTATTTGTGTTCCTCTTTTCCTGCTCGCGATTTCCTTGTGTTTGTCCGTACTTTCTTAGTTTATCTAGTCACTTCGTTTTCTTGGTAGTTCCCTTTTGTAAGCTCATTTTTATATGTTCTCTAGGGATCCCTTTACCACCTGCCTGTCATGTGGAATATTTACCAGAGGGAAAAAAACATACCTTACTTTTGATGTAAGCCAGTGGAACCAGACGTTTTTCTAAGTTAAATTTTGATTGGAAGTGAAAGGGTTAAATTCTTAAATTTAACTTAAAACAGATCTAATCAGGATTGTTCTGTCTGTGGTATCTAGGCAGATACAGCTCTGTGAGCTCTCCTATTGGTTAGGACTTCAGGAGCTGGACTGAAGGCCTTACATATTAGATTAACCCTCTACTGCACGGCGTTGCCTCAAGGCAACAAACCCATTTTCCTCACTTTACACTAAAATTATACATATTTACTGACAGCCACAGGGTTAATAATAAAGGGAAGAGTTTGAGTATGTCATGTATCTGGCCAAACTCTCTCTTAGTGGACACTTTTAAACCTCTTTTTTAACATTTCAGTATTTTTTATTTCTATTTTTAGATCTTGCAGAAATATGTTTGTTGCCTAGAAGCAACATTGTAGGGCAGTGGAATGGATTCAGCCAATCACAAGCCAGATCTCACCATTTCAGGGAGCACGTCTCTATATCATTTCTTTCCATTGTTGCACAATGTTGCCTCAGGGCAACAAACCCAAAAAGAACCCCTGTACAAACTTATTATTTAAAAATGATTTTGGATTTAATAATCTGGTCGATTTTATGCAAGAAAAGTGAATTAAATGTATCTTTTAAATTGCTCTCATAATGTGTGCAGTAGTGGGTTAACTATCAACATAATTAGGAACTGCCTTTGTTTATAATGGGTAGAACTAAAACGCATCACTCTAGCCCTTCTGGAGGTTCTAGATACATCACTTACTGTGAACAAGCCTAGTGTAAGCAGGTTTGGGTTAATGGTTAGGAATGGAAAACAGCGGCGGCAGATCCATGCCTACACACTTAAAATGATGCTCCTTCAATGGTTCTTTAGTAAAGAAAATGGTTCTACATAGAACCACGAACACTCCAAAAACAGTTTTCATGATTAAATGGTTCTTTGCATGGCGAAAGGGTTCTTCAGCGTGCTGTAGATGGTTCTATATAGGACCTTTTCCATATGACGGCAAAAAGGCTTCTGATTTTGTAACAGTAGAAGAACTCGTTCACAATAAAAAGAACCCTTTAATCATGCAAAGGGTTCTGTATATGAAGAACCCTTAAAGAACCATTATTTTTGAGTGAGTACTGCTGCAAGGTACAGCATATGCTAATGTCAGTTAGAAGCTTCGAACGTACGTGTTCAATCTAGAACAGCCAAATAATGTGCAGGTGAATTGCTGTTAGCTTAGCGCTAACATACTACCAGAATCCCATAGGGATGCTAGCAGGAATTAGCATCATCAGAAGTTTCTCCTGTTTTTTTTAATCGACATTTACAGGCCCAAAGTCACGGTTCGGCGCCGAGCCCGGCGGACTGCATCTGTGCTAAGGGGAGGTTCACCAATCTATCGCTTTAACGCGCTGCTGCCGGCTGGTTTGTTAACCCGAACACGGAGCGCGGGCCGAGCTTAGCGGGCCGAGAGGATTACTGTAGTGCTCTCAGCGCTCGGCCGAAAGACTCTCATCAGGAGAGAGAGGCTGGAGGAGACCAGGGAGAAGACCGGGTGATTGTCGAGCTCCGTGCACACTCACACTTCATATCCCATTATTCACACTAGCGCACTAGCTTTGTGTTTCCTGCCCTCTAACAGGAGGACTCGCGGTCTCGGTGGACGACAGGCCGGAGAAATTAAGCCCATCAGAAAATTCGCTGGAGACACGGCGGCGGCGTGAACAACAAACCTAATCAGACTGTGTTAGGAGTCGGCGGGCAGGCCGAGACGCGGCGTAAAGTTTCTCTTATTCCTCAGCAGGCCGAACGTAATTCACCGCAGGTACATTTTAAAATAGACACACTTTCAAAACATTCATTGCTTTTGGTTTACTAGACCAACTCGAACGTTTCGTCCTCTTAACAGAAATCTAACCTCCTTGGGAGCCACAGCGTTTTATGTCCGTTTTACCAGCTTGGCTGTGAATGTGTCTCAGCGTGTGCTGATGGACTAATATAGGCTAAAAAATATAATATAAACAAAATCTCAGGCGGACTCTGCTCTGCTTTAAGCTTCAGCTCAGCTGTCGCTGCTCTTCTCACAACTTTTCCACAAAA